>NW_027329005.1:0-30689 GCF_048564905.1 Vicugna pacos | reverse complement strand
AAAACACCTAAGAAAAATGGTTAATGTGGAGGATAAATCATACAATATTAAACAAACAATGGATTGATATAAAAATCAAAGGAAACATATATAAAGAAAAATGACAACAAAAACATAGTCCATGATGTAGAGCAAAAACAATATTAAAAGGAATGCTTATAGCAAAATAATCCCACTTATACAAATAAGAAACATCTCACTGTTATAACACAATCTTACAAACAAAAGATGTAGCAAAACAATAAAAAAAAACTTGTTAGTAGAAAGAAAGACAGCTGAAAGGTGAGAACATAAATAAATAAAATAATGATTAAAAATACATTCGATCTCACTAGATAATGGCTTTTGAAAGATAAATAAAACTGATAAACCTTAACCAGACTCATGAGTAAAAAAAGAGTACAGATTAATAAGCTCAGAAATAAGTGAGAAGTTACAGCTTATATCAAAGAAATATGAAGCATCATAAGAAGATACAACAAATTATATGTCATAAAATGGAAACCCTAGAAGAAATGCCCAATTTCTTAGAAAGGCATAATCTCCAGGATAGATTGAGAAATAGAAAATATGAACAGATTATCACAAATGAAATTGAATAAGTAATAAAACAAAATCTCCCAAGAAACAAAATTCCAGCCCTAGACAGCTTCACAGGTGAATTCTGCAAATCATTTACAGAAGAACTATCACCTATACTTCTCAGAGAATTCCAAAAATTTGCAGAAGGAAGGCTTCTTACCCCACCTTTCTGTATCACACTATTACTGAAACTGGAACAAATACCTCAAAAAATTACAGATTAAATACTACTGATAAGCATAGATGCAAAAATCATCACTAAAATGTTAGCAACGCAAAAAATACATTAAAAGGATTATACATTATGATTAAGTCCATTTTATTCCAGGGATGCAAAAGTGATTCATTACCTATAAAGTAATCAATATGATATATCACACTAACAAATTAAATAATAAAAATTATATAGTCACATCAATAGAGTCATAAAATGTTTTCACATTTCAGTAACTATTTATGATTATATTTCTCCTCAAACTGGGCATGAGGAAACATACCTCAAAACAGTTAAGGTCATGTATGACAAGAACTCAGCTAACATGACACTCACTGATTAAAAGTTGAAAGCTTCTCCTGTAAGAGCAGGAAGAAGACAAGAATGCTCTCTCTAACCAATTTTATTCAGTATAATATTGAAAATTCTAGCCATAGCTATCCAAAATAAATGTAAATATAATATAGTTAATAAAGAATAGGAGTAAAAGAATCTGTTTGCTGATGATATACTTTTAACAGAAATCCTAATAATGACACCTAAAAACTACTAGGGCTTATCAATGCATTTGATAAAATTTCAGAATGTAAAATTAACATACAGAAATCTTGCATTTCTGCACAATAACAACAAGATAACATATAGAGAAATTGAGGGAACTGTCTCATTTACAGTTGCATTACAAAAAAAAATCAAGAAATATATCCAACCATGGAGGTAAAAGACCTGTACCCAGAAAACTATGAAATATTTATAAGAGAAATTGAAGATAATGCAAACAGATGAAAGGGTATACTGTGTTCATTGATGAGGAAAAATTATTATTTAAATGACAGTATTACCCAAGAAAATACACTAATTAAATTCAATGCCTATTAAAATCCAAGGGCATTTTCAGAATTTAAAATAAATAATACTTAAATTTACATGTAAATACAGAAGTGTTGAAATCACTAAAAAAATAGGAAAAGGAAAGAAAACAAACAAAAAATACAAACATATTTGTCAAAGAAAAAGGGGATGTGTCTCTTCCCTGGTTTAAAACTAGAATACAAAACTAATGTAATAAAAATTATATGGTAGTGGCACAGAACAAACAGAATAATGGAACACAAAGAATGCCTAAAAATGAAATCAGACAGTTATGGTCATTTAGCGCATTAAAAAAATGAATATACAGCGTGGATAAGGTAACCAGCAGACATATGAAACCGGTCATCACTAACCATCAGAAAAATGCAATTCCAAAACACAATGAGATTTTATGTCAGTCCTGTCAGAATGACTATTATCAAAGATAACAAATATAAGTGTTCGTGAGGATGTAAGGAAAAGAACCCTGATGCACTGCTTGAGGGAATGTAAATTTGTGCTGCCACTGTGGAAAACACTATGCAGTTTTATCTAAAAATTAAAAAGGAAATATAATCCAGTATTTCCATAAATGGATACTTATTCAAAGAATATAAAAACACTAACTAGAAAAGATAAATTCAAACCTATATTTACTGCAGCATTTTTTACAATAGACAGGATATAGAAGCAAATTAATAGCTCATCAATAGATGATGGATAAAGAAAATGTGTGCTTATAGAATATATATATCTACCCATTTTTTCTTTATATTTTATAGATTTATCTATATCTATATATATATATATATGTACACACACACATAAAAATTCAATGGGTTATTACTCAGCTATAAAAAGAATAAGTTCTTGTCATTTGCAAAAAATGGTTAGACCAAGAGGGTAATATGATAAGTGAAATAATTCAGAAAGAGAATGACAAATGCTGTATGATTTTACTTGTATTTGGAATTTAAAATGAATGAACATAACACAATAGAAAAGTAGATATAGATATATAAAGAAACAGGTTGTTCACAAGAAGGAGGGAAATGGGATGAATAAAAAGAAATATTTGTCGAAATTTAAGAGAGAAAATTTTCCAGTTGCAAATTAAATGAGTCAGGGACAAGAAATGTGCTGTATGGGGAAAAGTAAATAACTATGAAATAACTTTAAATGGCAACATATCATATCTAGATATATTCTGGTGATCAGTTTGAAATGTACTATAAATTGCAAACAGAATGTTGTGTAAGAAAAACTAACACAGTTTTTACATTAAAGTACACCTCAAAAACAAGAAAACATATTTATAGAAAAAAGATTTGTAGTTAAGAGAGACAGGGGTTGGGAAAGGAGAATTTGACAAATGCACTCAAAAGCAACAAACTGCCAGCCGTAAAATAAACGTGTTCGAGGGATGCCGCATAGTAACATGAAAATTACAATTAATACTGATTTATTTTACATATGAATGTTGTTAAGACAGCACACCCTAAGGTTTCTCATCACAACGAAAAAAATTTGTATTTCTTTAATATTGTATCGAAATGAGATAATGAATTCTCACTAAAGTTGCTTTGATATTTATTACATGATACTTGTAAATCAAATCACAATCCTCTGCACCTAAACTTACACAATGTTCTACGCCAATTATATCTCAATAGAAGCAGAAGGAAAAATACAAAGTGAATGGCCATTTTTTCCCATGTCATTTCTCATTATTGTTTCTGCAGCAAGTAAACTTGAGTGGTGAAATGCTTATCCTAGGTAAAGATACTAATAAATAAGTGATTCTAATAAATTATACATAAATATACTGTCAGAATTAGTGTTTTACCATGCCTTAAACTTTCTTCATGTTAACAGCCCACTGCTTCTGTACCCATCAAAATTTCACTCTGTGTATTCATCTGAAATTAGGAAATGGATACAAATTTAAAACTGGCTGCTCTTGCTCTGAGTGGTAAAGTTCACTGTCTCTGACCGATGGTCTCATCTCCACGACAGCATCGGTAAGAAAGGAACATGCTAGGTTGCTGAAAATCTCAGCATGGCAAAATCTCAGAACTACAATTCTTAACTGTTTTGCAAAGGGAATGCAATACTGACCAAGACTTGATTTTGGATAACAATGGTTGCATTAGGAGATGTGAGGATAATCCCTGAGATCCACAACAAATATTCTTGCTCAAGTGCTGGGCTAAGATGTGTAATGGTTCTGAATTATTGGCACTGAGGACTGCTTTCAAAATGATGACTACGCTCACTTTATTCCAGGTAGTCCAAGGAAAGAAAGATTATTGCAATTTCTAGGTGAATGGGATTAAGTCAGTGGTTCACTCTCTATAAATAAGTCAATGGGTTTTCAAAGCCAAAATAAGATGTGTCAACAATGAGAATTAGAAAAAAAAATTAGACATAAGCATAAATTAAAAAGGAGACACAGGCCTGTGCTGGTCTCTGGGGACTGGAGAATGCATATGTCTCAGTCCAATTCAAGGTTTCAGTGGCTTGCTGTAGCATCAGCTCGGGATTCAATGAACAGTTAACAATAAGGATACTGGGAGAAATGTAATCTACCTCTCCCTGATCGGAAGGAAATCTGGTGGCTCAATGAAACTCTTAATTCACAGAGATTCTGCCAGATGCAGAGGAATAATTCACTGATGACTCAACTAAGACAAACTTAGTTACTGCTTAACAATCCATCTTCACACACACACACAGTGGTAGATATATTTGTAGTAGATAGTGGGAAGGATTCATTGGGCAGGGCTAAGAGAATAGTTTTCAAACACCAGCCAACTTTTGTACTTTTGCCAATAGTCTAGCTTTTCCCAGGTAGAAATCTACATATGGACAAACAATATTCTTCTTTTAGATTTCTAATATTGAAAGTAAATTGGAGCCTTTAACTTATCAGTATAGAACCTTGTTAACATGATCATGGTAAGACCAACTGTGTGATAAGAGAGCTGGAAACTAGCTGCTGAACCAGCTCATCTGAATCCCAGACTGCTAATGTAAGCAACAACAGAGCCACCATCAGAGTTGAGATAACAATCTTAAAAGCTTGATGTTTCTTTTGTAGGAAAAACCACTGCTGTCCAGACAAAGATCTCCTGCAGTAAGTGGGCTCTTTTCTTCTATTGGTTAAGGTCATATTGGTGGGATGTTGCAAGAGCTTACCCTGGCCCATTTGCCCTTTTTCCAGATTATCAAAAGCTTTCTTCACAAATGGTGACAAATTTTCAGGCCTTTATGTTGCCATTCCAGGCTTATCAGCTGACACTGGCTGCATGATTATGAGCAGAAGCCTTAGGCTCCCTGACCTTGTCTACAATTTTTCCAGCATTTCAGGGCATTTTACATTCTGATAATGCTTCACCTTTCATTTTAAATTAATTGGAAAATGTCAAAGTCTTCCATAAATAATTTATATTTCATAATACCTGCAGAAATTTGGTTTCTTGCAGTTGGAAAATTTTTCAACTCCAATACCCTCACCTCCTTCTAGTTCACACAAATTTGATTGCAATTTGGTTACTAAATATGACAACCCCCAACCAAGGTTCTAGTACCTCTTAGATACTAACTGTGTGAAGGTTAGAAAGGACACAAGTTATGTGGGGTGTATAAACCTACATCAAATGTTTGCAATGGCACTGTCTCATCTGGAAAATGCTCTGATTCTAAAAGTAAATTAATTAGAAAACAGTATAGTTATCAGAATGGGGAAGAGAATCAGCTATTTTGTGGTGGGTGGGTGATGAAGAGATAGGAAAAAATACAGCAAATGAGAATGGAATCCTTTAGGCATCTGTAGGCATGAATTAAGAAGAAAATAATACTTTGTCTCCTGTACCTACCTCCACTTCGTGTCTTGAGTGACTAGACCTTGAGCTATGAAAAGAGCTAGTTTGTGGTGAAGAGTAAAGACCATAACGAAATAGTTTGAAAACCATAAGAGATTTGTTGTTTCAGAAAAGTAGATTTTGCTTAAAGTGAACATGTATTTTTCATTCACTAAATACTTAAATGCATCCTGTGGCATGTGCTGTGCTTACTGTGCTGGTATCAAAATTAGACAAGGAAAGGGGGATAGACAGAAAACATTTGGAGGAGGTGGATTTAGTGCTGAGACTTGGAAAGTGTAAGTAGGTAAAAGGAGGACACCAAATGTTCAAAGATGAGCTGGAGATAAAGTGGTGAGTTTAGAGCTAACATAGCTGAAAAGCATTTGCCTGGATGTTTATCCAGATATGCTGAAACATAAAGATATGCCAAGATAGTCCAATGCCAGATTTATAAAGAAATGAAAAAACTAAGTTGAGTTTGTAGGCTTAGAGTTTGAAAGGCTTTTAGTGACAACCTGAGGACTTAAGCTTGACTTTGGATGGTACATTAAATCAACATTAATTATTGACAAGAAAATATAGTGAAGGCTCTTGAGGGCAGGAAATGAAAGCACCAATTTGAATGCTTTCAGAACAGCACAAAAATAACAAATATAAAATTACTTCTTAAATTCTACCACATGATGAATGTGCCTTCTGAGACTACATCATGTGACCTTTATGATTCCAGGGATGACATAAAAGAGACCATGATCCCTGGGCTGGTTCCATCATTTATCTCCTGTTCCAACCTATCCTAACTTAACACTTTTGATACTTTCCAGGATGAACCCAAAACCACTTAGTAATTTTCCCTCTCTCCATGTTTTAATCTTTTACCAAATTCTTCCATTTTCTCTTCTTCCTTACAAGAAATTATTTAAATTTACTCCCATATTGTTCCATCAAATGATCATAAGAATCAAATATCTCTTTTTTTCTTTAAATGGTAACTTAGTTTCCCATTTAACTGTTAAAACTATTTAAAAAAATGGAAAATAAAGGTACAAATCTATGTTTACTGTTCAAATGAGAAAATTGCAGATATTTGTCGACATTTGCCAACATCAATTTTAATCTTTGTTTTACTGCATTATCTGGTAGTCCCCTGGAAGATCAGTTGTAATTAGGATGACGTTCATAAACTGAAGATGGCTGATGATTTCACATTGAAAGGGATGTAGCTGATGTATCTGCTATCACTGGCACTGGAAACCATTGATTGCTCCCTGGTTGAAGTTTAGAAAAACGACCTTCATTGGAAGATATGTTGTGATATCTATTTGGATAAGTAGAAGGCTGCATCATCAGTCGAAAACAATTGCTCTGTATGGGAGACAAGATGCTGTACTGAGAATTAGAAGTTGTAGTTGTAATGAAGTTCACAACACGGCCATTTGCTTCAGTGTAGTTGCTTTGAGAGTGCCCGTGGAGAGTGGTCAACTGATTTAAAACAGCACGTTGATCCACTACACTTTGTTCTGGTGGTCTAACTGACATTGATGATGGAGGAGAAAAATCACCTCTGATCGGGATATTTGTATCACCAATTATGTGGCTATTAGAGGGCTTTATTATTAGAGGCATGTTTAAATCTGCAGAAGGTAAAAATGCACTTTCTCCATGAGTGTCAGCTAAAAATCAGAATTATGATTGTCCACATTACACCCTACTTTAAAGTGCTTCTTTTTGAAATCTTCAGCCAATCAAGATACCAGACAGTCATTTTTAATCCCAACTCTTCTATTCATTCTCACTAGAAGCAGGGGAAAGCCACGTTTAAAATTTGGATTATGATAGAACTGCAGCTACAACAAAAGGAGAAATATTTTAGTAATATTTTAAACCAAAATACAACACTACAATAAGCCTAACCTAGAAAACCTCAGAGTTCACATTTACCATGCAAAGAAAATATCATCAAAATATGAACAATGTTGACGATATTTTGAAATTCCTTATTTGGAATATACACTTTTAAATTTTATAGTCATCAAATTAAAAAGTTAGCATTTGAAATAAGGGTGAATGCTACTTTTTAAAAGCAGCTTTTAAAATTTTTTAGATTTCTGGTAAGATTCATAGTTACAAGCAACTATCTCATAATCTTGACTACTTAAGGCACTGTCCTTTTTTTAGAAAAAATAAAGGATTTTAGCCTTATTAGTTTTGTACGATATTCAAAAGCTCACTTTACATTTATATTCTCATAATTTGATGTACAAAATAAAATTTTATACATAAGTTACCCAGCGGTAACTAAAATTACTTAATACCTTGCTTAAAACAGAGACTTCTATTTCTTCTGCCAGAAAGTCAGCCAGACAAGCAGAACTTTAAAAATTCTGCCGCACTTTACTAAACCCATAAAGTTTAATTTGTCTAACTAAAGTTTTCATACTTCCAGTTTCAAATATTCTGAAAGGGGCCTTTCTTTCCAAAACTTCCTTCTTAAAGATATCCTCATCAATCACTATGGAAGCTCCATTATCATCCCACCAGATGGATTTAATTTGGTCACTCCCAGCCAACTTCTAGAGTTTTCTTGGAAATGTCAGGAAACGAATGTCATTATCTTCATCTGGTTCAGAGACACAATGTGTGTAACATGGTCTTTTAATCAAAAATACTTCAGACAAAGTCTGAAAAGCATTTTCTTCAATTATAGATCTCAAGTCCAAGTCCCCAGAAAATGTTTGTTCACACAATAGAGATCTACTGGAGTTTCCTGAACCAGTTGGTCCATCTTTACGAGACACATCTTGAATTTCTGAAGAAACATGTGCCATCTCATATAACTTTTTCTACAAGTACTTTTCAAATCTGCATGATTTTGAGCACTGCAGCTTCAAATGCTGCTTTGGCAGGCCTGCACATTTAAACTGTTAGGCCATCACAATGGTTCTCAACCTGAGCAGCTGTGACATCACAAAACGACTGGTCTCCTAGCAACACAAGTGGAACATTCAGCCAGTGATTCCTTATCATTCATAAAGTAAAAATGAAACATATAGGATGCTTATATTTATAGTGTGATCTGCAAATATTATCCTCACAATATCTTTTAAAATTATTTAATTTTGGGGACTATGAAATAAAACCAATCTCCATCCTTTTGTACACAAATTTATAGCAGATTGGTGAACAGAGTATTAATAATGCACAAAATATATAAAATAATTTTAAAGTTTTGGAATTTAAAGTGAAATTTTTGTAAAACCTGTACAGAAAAGTTATAAATTTTCATCATCTTTTGAAGTAAAGTGAAACATAATTTTATTAGGAGGTGGAAGTAGGTATTTGTGTGCTTTACAATAAGTAGCTCTATATACAAAACATGAGAAGACTAAATATCAGTATATTTGTTATGTTTATATATAAATTTTAAATATTTATGAAACAAAATTAGATTAAAATAATGTATCAAATTTAAGAAATCCCAAAGTGGGTAATTGTTGTTTTAAATTGGAAATCAGTGTTATAAATAAAATAAACATAATTTAATATTCTACTTTAAAATTACAAAAGAGAAAAGCTTATTGTATATTTACAAATTATTTTTTACCATTCTTTCACTCAGAGGTTTATAAGTCCCCAGATGCAATAAAATTTCTTGTCATCTTTATAATCCATACTCTTGTGACTTCTGTTAAGTGTTCCAGAATGATGTTGATAAATACACTTATGCACAAGATCCTGTGCTCAATAAGCAGTGCCTCCATTAAGGGGCAAACAAACAATCAAAAAACAAAGCAATAACAGTATAGTGGGTTGGGGTGGAAAAACCATGTGATGCATTTAAGAAGCAATATGTTTCTCAGTCCTGAAACAGCTGGCATTGTTAGTATAATACGGCATTTTAAGGCAAGTGTATTTTGCACTAACTGTAAATAATAGCTATGTTCTTTATCAGTAAACTGTAGTAAATCTAGTTCTAGCAAAACTTAAACTATTTATTTAGACATAAATTCCATTAAATATAAGCCAAATTCAAAATGAGTGATAAAATTTTTAAATAATGTACACTCAAGCTACAATGTAAATTTTTCCTTCAGTATGCGTATATTCCATTCTAAGTGAATATTAGCAACCTGAATTCATGGCATACTATACGTATTATAAACTAAAGTTAATTTGAATTTAGTCCTCATTCATAATTATTATTTAACATATGCAAATGGAACAATGGGATACCATCCCTTAAAAAACAAAGAATTATAAAATAACAATCTCAAAAAATGTAAGAAAATTATTTACAGATCTGACCATAATTTTGTATAAAAATATTCCTAACAAATTCACTCTAGATAGAATGTAACTAAACATAATAAAAGGCATATATGTAAAACCCATGACTAACATCAAGATCAATGTTAACATACAGGAATGTTTTCCTCTGTTGCAGTAATAAGAAATAGTAGTTCAATTTCACAGGTCTTAAATTACATTACTAGAAGTCCTAGCCAGAACAACTAGTCAAGAAAAAATATAAAAGTCATCCAACTTGTAAAAAAGCAGTAAAGTTTTTACAGATGACATAATTATGCATTGATAGAAAACTCCATAGACTCCACCAGTGACTGTAAGAAATAATGAACAAACTTAATATACTTAAAGAATTCAAAATCAATATACAAATATCCGTTGCATTTTTGTATAGTAACAACACATTATCAGAAAGAGAAATTAGGAAAATAATTCTATGTAAATTTATACCCAAAAGAATAATATAGGAATAAATTGGTAAGTGAAATAAAAGATCTAAACATAGATCTATAAACTAAAGGTACAAGAAATATTAGTAAACAAAAGAAATAAAATGTTATTCTTTGTCATGGATTGTATAGAATGTGAGGAAATATTCTAATCTATTTTTTCAATGTTCAATCTCCCCAGCACTAATTATTGAGGAGAATGTCTTTTCTTCATTTTATACTCTTGCTTCATTTTTCATGGATTAATTGATCATAGGTGTGAGGGATTATATCTGGTTGCTCTATTCTCTTCTACTGATTGGTGTCTGTTTTTGAGCCCATATCATGTTGTCTTAATTACTAAAGCTTTGTCGGACTGTTTAACATCAGAAAACTTTACACCATTAGATTTAATACACTTTTTCAAGATTATATTTGCAACTCATGATCTTTGTGATTACATATAAATTTTGAAATTATTTGTTCTATTTAATGGAAATATTTCATAGCTATTTTGAGATGAATCACACTAAATGTAGATTCCTTTGGGTAGTATGCTTGTTTGAACCACATTGTTTCACATCATTAACATAAGAGATCTTTTCACTTCTTTGGATCAGTTTTAATTTCCATCATCAATGTTTTCTGTTTTTTAATGTATATGATTTCACCTTATTTGTTAACTTCATTTCTAGGTGGTCTTTACGTATATATACAATTATATACATAATATTTTAAACTCATTTCCTACACAAATACAGCAGGCAGAAGTCAGTGGCAAGACATATTCAAAGTCCTGAATGAAAGAAAATGGTATTCTAAGATAATTTATCAAGCAAGGATATCTTTTAGAATACAAGGAGAGATAAATATATTCAACACAAGAAAACACTAAAAGAATTTAGCAAGAGAAAAAGAAATAATGAAAATTCTGCTCTAAATAAAAAAGAAGCAGGATGCTATAGAAAAGACTTTGGCAATATTATAAAGGCAATAATTACAATGACTTACAAAAGAATAAATAAGATTATGTAAAACAAGACATCAAAATTTTTAAGGGTCGCAGAGTGAAACAGGTCAATACAGTGTGTTTTCTTCGTGTTTCTCTTCTCTGTAGAATGGGTTTTAGTTTGTATTGTTATCAGTTATAATAAACAGATATGGTATGGGTCAATATAAATACAAAACAAGGTAACCATAAGTCAAAATCTTACAATGAAGTAACAAAGACAAAGAGAACCCAAGATAATAAAAGAAAATTTATCAAGTCACAAAACGAAAAAGAAATGAACAAAAATAAATACAAAATCAACTGGAAAATGAAGTTCAAAATGGAAATAAACACCAGTCTTTCAATAACTATAACAAAAATAATTGGACTTAATGCTTCAGTCAAAAGATATATATTGTCAGATGGGATAATATAACAATACCCAACATTATGAAGCATACAAGAGACCCACTTTAGTAAGAGGAACACACATCAATTGAAAGTTAGAAGATGGAAAACTATATTCCATGCAAATACACATGACAAGAAAGAAGGACAAGCAGTACTGACTTCACACAAAAGAGACTTTACAACAAAGGCCATAGAGGAAAATAAACAAGGACATGATATAATGATTAAAGGAGCAATAAACAATGAGGGTATTATACAAATTAAGATATACTCACTCAATATAGGAGTACCTAATAAGAAAGACAAATGCTAATAGATAAAAAGAGAGAAATCCCTGAAAACACAAGCACAGTAGGAGACTATAACTCCCCATTACCATCACTGGATTTGTCTTTCACACAGAAAATTAATAAGGGAACAAAGATACTAAAAGACATTATAAAATAATTGGAGATGGCTGATATTTTCAAAACAGTACTTCTCCCCAAAACAGAATATATATTCTTTTCCTGTGCACATGGAACATTTTCCAGGAAAGATTATGTACTCAGTCATTGAATAAGCCTCAACAAATTTAAGAAGATATAACAAGCAAATTTTCTGAGTATAATACCATGAAACTAGAAATCAGTCACAGAAAAACAGGGAGAAAAAAATGACAGCATGCAGATTAAAAAACATGGTAATAAAACAAGGAGGGGAGGTGATGAGTAAAAGAAGAAATTAAAAAATATCTTAAGAAATATGACAAAAATACACAAACTCTATGGAATACAGTTAAAGCAGGCTTAAGAGGGAAGTACATAGTGACAAGACCCCCCTCAAAGTAGAAGAAAAATTTGAGATAAATAATATAATGTTCTATGTAAACTAATCAAGAAAAGAAGAGCAAATATAACAAAAAGTCAGCAGAAAGAGGGGAAAAATAAAGATAAAAAAGAAAGAATTGAAATAAAGATAAAAGTAGAAAAAATCAATCAAACATTTTTTTGAAATAGTAAACAAAATTGGCAAATCTCTGAACAGGCTCACCAACAAGAAAAGAAAGAGAATACAAATAATATAAGAAATGAAAATGGAGATATTACAAACAGTACAAAAAATTACAATATATCATAAGGGAATACCATGAGCAACTGTATGCAAACAAACTGGATAACCAGGAATAAATGGAGAAGTTTTTGGAAACATTCAGACTACCAAAATTGCATCAAGAAGAAATTAACCATTTGAACAGACATATCACCAGAAATGGAATAGAATTATCAATAAAATAAAAAATCACTGCAAACAAAATTCAGACCCAAATAGCTTCACTGGGGAATTTGAAAAAACATACAAAGAAAAATCCACACCAGTCCTCCTCAAATTCTTCCAAAAGACTGATATGGAGAGAGTACTCCCAAACTCACACCATAAGGCCAAAATCAAACTGATACCAAAACCAGACAAAGACACTACCACAAAAAGAAAACTATAGGCCAATATCATTGATAAACTTAGATGTAAATGTGCTTAAGAAATTATTAACAAACAGAATCCAACAGCATGTCAATAAAAGCTGATGCACCATGGAAAAGTTAGGTTCATCCCAGGAACACAAGGATGGTTTAATATATGCAAATCAATCAATCAATTGTGATACTCCATATCAACAAAAGAGAAGACAAAAATGATATGATCATCTCAGTAAATGCAGAAAAAGCATTTGATAAAATTTAACACATATTTGCAATAAAAGTTCTTATCACAGTGGGCATATAAGGACCACATCTCAACATAATGAAAGCTATTTATGACAAACATATAGCCAGCAAAATACTCAATGGTGAAAAACTGGAAACTTTCCCACAAAGACCTGACACAAGACAAGGATGCCCATTCTCACAATTTCAATTCAATATAGTCTTGGAAGTCCTACCCACAATGATCAGGCAAGAAAAAGAAATAAAATGATTCAGACTGGAAGAGAAGAGGTAAAATTGTCACGATATGCAGACATGACACTATATATAGAAAAGTGTAAAAGTTTCATAAAAAATTACTTAGGCTAAAAAAGGAACTGGGCAATGTAGACGGATTAGTGTGCAAAAACCAATTAGGATTCTTTACAGTACCATTGAATCAACAGGAAAACAAAGAATAGAAACAACCCCTTTTATAACTGCACCCAAAACTATAAAATGCTTAAGCATAACTCTGACCAAGGAGGTGAATGATTTACACATGGAGAAGAAGAAAACATTGATTGAGAAAATCAAGAAAGATTTGAAGAATTGAAAAGATAACCAATGGTCCCGTATTGGAAGAAATAATATTGCAAAAATGGCCATACTGCCCAAGGTAATCCACAGACTTAATCGGAGTTCCTATCAAATTATGCAAAACATTTCTTTTTAGGAATGAAACAAATGATCATAAGATTTATATGGAATCAAAAAAGATCCATAATTTCCAAAACAATATTGAAGACTAAAAGAGGTTGTAGCAATAAACCGCCTTGCCTCCATACACTATTTCAGATCTACAATAATCAAAACGACATGATACTGGTACATAAACAGGCAAATGGACCAATGGAACAGAATAGAGAGCCTGGGAATAAATCTACATGCCTATGTTCAATTAATATTTGACAGAGTAGCTAAGAGTATGACAGAGAAAAGACCATCTCTTCAGCAACTGGTGTTGGGAAAACTGGATAGAAGCATGCAAAGCAATGGAGTTAGAACACTCCACTGCATACACAAGAATAAACTCAAAATGGCTTGAAGACTAAAATGTAAGCCAAGACACAGTAAATCTCTTAGAAGAAAACAGGCAAAACACTCTGAGATAAATCTCAGCAATGAACTCCTAGAACATCCTACCCAGGTAGTGGATGTAAGAGCAAAATTAATAAATGGGACCTATTTAAACTTAAAACATTTTGCACAGCAAAGGGAACCATAAACATAGCAAAATGACAACCTACAGGATTAAAGAAAATATTTACAAGTGATGCAACTGACAAAGGCTAAATTTCCAAAATATAAAGATATCATACAACCTAATAATAATAAAAAATAACCAAGAAACCCTATCTGAAAATGGGCAGAAGCACTAAACAAACAATTCTCCATTAGAGACATACATATGTCACATAGAAATATGAAAATAAAATTGCTCAGTATCATTAGCAGAGAAGGGCAATTCAAAACTAAAATGAAGTATCACCTCACAATAGTCAGAATGGCCATCATTCAAAAGTCAACAAACAATAAATGCTGGGGAAGCTGTGGAGAAAGGGAACACTTCTACACTATTGGTAGGAATGTAGTTTGGTGCAGTCATTGTGGAAAACAGGATGGGGATTAATCAAAAGAATAAAACTAGACTTAACATATGATCCAGCAATCCCACATTTGGGTATATATCAGAGAGAACCATAGTTCAAAATGTCACCTGCTCCCCTATGACCTTAGCAGTGCTATATACAAAAGTCACGACATGGAAACACCCTAATTGTCCATGAACAGATGACAGTTTACAGAATTTATGCCATATTTACACAATGGATTTATATTCTGCCATAAAAAATGATAAAACAATGACATCTGCAGCAAAATGGATGTCCCCAAAAAGTGACATTCTAAATGAAGTAAGCCTGAAAGAGAAAGAAAAATAATGCATGATATGACATACGTAGAACATTAAAAAAACAATTCGGATAAGAAAACTATGATTTCATCTACAAAACTGAAACACACTTGCAGATCTACTTAATACTCTTATGGTTACTGCAGACAAGGCATAGGAGAGGATATACTTGGAAGCTGTAGAGTTATAAATGTTATCCACTATATATAAAAATAGATTTTTTCAAAATGCCTTTTGTATAACACTGGACAGTATGTAAATATCATGAAGTTTACTTTAATAGGCACACAAATATATGCATGAAGCGGGACACTGTGCTATACACCATAGATTGATACATTGTAAATGGCAGTACTTCAATGATAAATAAATGAATAAATAAGTAAATAAGTAAGTAAAGAGATAAATGAATGAATGAATGAATAAATAAGTAAATATCATATTTAATAATAAAAGAAATACAAAAATCACACTACATAAATTTAAACATCAAGAACTAGGAGAAAACAGAAAGAATAAAGAAAATTGAATGAATGAGAGTAAGGGAAATAACAAGAGAAACAATTGAAGAGATAAAAAAATATACCTAAGTCTGTTTCTTTTAAACATAAAGTGGACAAAACTTTAGGTTGGCTAAGAAAATAAAGACCCGAATAAAATTAGAAATAAAAGAGAAGATTTTGTAGATGTGTAGAGGTGCATAGAATCAGAAGAAATTTCCACTAGTCAACAATTTGAATGACCTAGAACAAAAGACATATTCCCAGAATCATATGTCTTCCAATACTGAATGATGAAGAAATTACAAAATTAAATAGAGCAAAAGTGTGTATGAGTAAATCAGTATTCCAAACCTCCCAAACCAGAAAAAATTTACAAGATGACTTTACTGGTGAATTCTGTCATACATTTGAAGACAATTTTCACCAATTCTTACCCAAATCTTCTAAGATTTTGAAGTGGGTGAAAGTATCCAAACTAGATTTATGATGCCAGCTTTATTTGCATTACAATGTTAGAAAGGACATTATATGCAAAATATAGAATATAAACCCTGATGAACATATGTGCCAAAATTCTCAACAAAACACAAGCAACATAAATTCAACAAAACATTTAATGTATCATACACATACATGAGTAAAGGGATTGATCCCTGTGTTTAAGGATACTACAAACTTTTCAAATCAATAAAGGTGACATGCCACACTAATAGAATGAGAAATAAAACTCACATAATTATCTCAATAGGTGCAGAAAGAGCATTGTATATAATGCAACATCCTTTTAAGACACTCAGAACAAATTCAATTAACCCTGTCAGTGTCACAATATCATATACACACAAAAACTGTGTGGAGAGAAGCAAAGCAGTTCTCAGTTTATTGATTCTTAGAAGAAGGGTTTATATAGGACATGCACAATGCCTCACATATCATCTAAGTTATAACAATGTTAATAATCTTAAGCAATTTATGTCCCCACACTCCTGCAGTAAGCACAGGATGTTAAATGATCAAGGATTGTTTTAAATTTCATCACGGAACTTCATTAAGTAGGCCTTCTCTTATTCAGCCAGCTGTGCCTGTCTTAGGTTGTCCTCCTCTGAGGATCTTACCCATCATAGGCTATCCAGCCATCCATACTGGATACATTGATTAGGCCATTTCTTATCCAGCCTGGATATGTGACATTCCTCACAGCTTTTTTTATCAGTTCACCCCATGAGCTTATTCTCTAGAGCCTTCAGACAGGAGCCTACAAACCCAACATAACTTGACAAAAAATTGGATGAACAAAATTTGATGTATATATGCAATGGAATGAATACTTTGCATTCCTATCAAGAGTGTCCACGGTGTACCTTTTTCTCCACAATCTCACCAACATTTGTTTCTTTTCTTTTTAATGAGAACCTTCTGAAAATTGTGAGGTCTTGTTTCATTTTTGGTTTAAGACTTTCCTAAATATTTATAACTCTGAACATATTTTCATGTGTGATTTAGCCAACTGTATGTTTTCTACAGATAATTGATTCAGATCTATCTATTCAGTTCCTATGGACATTTTTTTAAATAGATTGTTTGGTCTTTTTTGTTGTTGTTGTGGGGTAAGAGTTTGCCATATATTTGGATATTAACACTTGATTGGAAAATATCACTTGCAAATATATTCTCCCAATGTGTTGGTTGACTTTTCATTTTATTGTTCATTTCTTCTGCAGTGTAAATCTGTTTAGAGTGATAAAATTATATTTTGTTAGTTTTGCTTCTGCTTCCCTTGCCAGAGGAGACATATGTAGAATCAATTTCAGTCCAATGTCAGAGTGTACTTCTTGTAATTTACCCTATGATTCTTTGTTTTCATGTTTTATTCTTTATATACCCAGGAGTGAGATTGCTGTGTCATATGATATTTCTATTTTAATTATTTAATGGAACTTCCATACTGTTTCCAAAGTGGTTGCACCAATTTTCATTCCCACCAACAGCGTTGGAGAGTCCCTTTTTCTCCACAACTTCCCCAGTGTTTATTATTTGTAGACATTTTGATGACAGCCCTTCTCACTTGTGTGAGGTAAAACATTATTTTATTTTTGTCTTGCATTTGTATAATGATTAGCTATGTGAGCATGTTTTTATGTTTCTGATTGTCATCTTTGTGTCTTCTTTAGAGAATTGTCTTCTGCTCATTTTCTGGCTGAGTTGTTTGTAGATTTTTGGAATGGTGTTTTATGAACGATTTGTGTATTTGATAAATTAGCCTCTTGTTGAATGCATTGTTTCCTAATGTTTTCTCCCATTTGGAACTTCATCTTTTCCTATTGTTTATTTTGCTGTGTAGAAGGTTTAATTTTAATTAGGACCTATTTCTTTATTTTGCTTTTATTGTTTTCAGCTTGGGAGATTGACATAAGAAAATTTCGCTACAATTTATGTCTTGATTTGCCTATGTTAGTTTCCAGGAGTTTTATTGTGTCATGTATTAGATTCAGATATTTCAAACATTTTGAGTTTATTTTTGTACAGTGTGAGGTAGTGTTCTAGTTTCATTGATTTACATGTAGCTCTCTAGTTTTCCAACATCACTTGCTGAAGACTGTCTTTTAGGCATTGTATATTTTTGTTTCCTTTGTCATAATTTAGTTGACCATACGTGTGATGTTTTATTTCTGCCTCTGTGTTCTTTTCCAGTGATATGGATGTGTTCGTTTTCCTGTATTGTGCTGTTTTGATTACTGATTTTGTAATATAGTCTGAGATCTAGGAGGGTTATGGGATATGAGTCCAAAATTGTTCATTTTCCTCTTGTTTCTTTTGCAGTTCTGGTACTTTTGCAGTTCCATACAAATCTTAGGACTCTTTTAATTACTTTGAAAAGTATCATGTATATCGATCTGAATCACTTTATATCTGTAGACATCATTTGTAGAATGTATATTTTAAAAATAATAATTCCTCTAAACTAAGACATTGAGATATTTTCCATTTCTTTGCATCATCTTCAAATTTCTTCATCAGTGTCCTATAGACTTTCTTATCTTGTTTTTTTCATAGGTTTTTTATTTTTGATCTGATATCATATGGATTTTTTTAAATTATGGAATATTTCATTCTTATTTTAAAAAATGTGACAGTTTTTGTACATTAATCATGAATAATGCTACTTTGCTAAATGTCTTTATTAATTTTAGTTGTTCTGGCATGGAGAATCTTTAGGCTTCTCTATATAGATTATCATGTCATCTAAAATAATAATAGTTTTACTTCATTCAATCCATCTTGAATAACTTTTTTCTTCTCCAATTGCTGTTGATTGAGACTTCCCATACTGTGTTAAATAGAAATGGTGAGAGTGGGCATCCCTTTCTTATTCCTTAATTTGGCTTTCAGTTATTCACTTTTGCATATTATGCTGTCTGTGTGTCTGTTATTAATGACTTTAGTTATGTTGAGATATATTTCCTGAATCCTACTTTGGTAAGAGGTTTCTGTTGTTTTTTTGTTGTTGCTGTTATTGTTGCTCTTTTAATGAATAAATGTTGAATATTGTGAATTGTTTTTTATCGATTTATTGGGATGACCATGTCATTTTCCCTTTTTCTTTTGTTAATTTGGTGTATCAAAATGATTGATTTCATGTATGTTCCACCTCTCTTATGACCCTTCAATGAATTAAAGTTGATCATGGTGTATAATTCATTTTTGGTATTGCCGGATTTAGTTTGCTAATAATAGCTTTTAGAATTTTTGCATCTATATCAATCAAAGATATTGGCTTGAAATTCTCTTTGCCTGTACTTTGTTTGTTGGCTTTGCTATCAGGGTGATGAAAGCTTCATAGAATTTGTGAGTATCCCACATCTTCACTATTTTTGAATATTTTGAAGAGTATAAGTTCTATTTTGTATTTTTGTACAGTTTTCAATGGGAGTTGTTTATATCTGCTCTTGTATTAAATGATTTTTGAAATTCAGATTCTTTCTTTCTTCTAGTAAAGTTTGTTCAAATTATTTGTTTCTCCTTATCTCTGTCTCATTCTAGACATTTGTTTATTTCTTCTAAGTTGTCCAGTTAATTGGCATGTAAGTGTTGACAAAATGATTGCTTTTTTGTATATCTGAGGGAACAATGGTTATTTCTCCACATTTATTTCTGACATTTTCTTTGGAGCATCTCTCTTTTCTTCAAGATGCACCTGGCTAGAGGTTTTTTGATTTTGCTTATCTTAAGATGAAAACAAAAACAAAATCTTTGATTTTACTACTCCTTTGCGTAGTTGTTTTTCTCTCTAATTTATATTTACACCTGTAATATTTAGGGTATTTTTTTAATCTTTTTTTATTGATTTTTAATCATTTTAAAAAGTTGTCTCAAACTCCATTGTAGAGCACAATTTTTTAGTTACAATGAACATATATACATTTGCTGTCCCATTTTTTCCCCTGTGAGCTGCCGTAAGATCTTTTATATATTTCCCTGTGATATACAGTACAATCCTGTTTATCTATTTTAAAATTTTGACATCCCAGCCTATCTATTCCCACACCCCACCCACTTGGCAACCAAAACTTTGTATTCTCTGCCTGCGAGTCTATTTCTGTTTTGTATTTATGAGTGTTTTGTTTGGTTAGATTTTGTTTTAAGATTCCACATATGAGCCTTCTCATATGGTAATTTTCTGTCACTTTCTGGCTTACTTCACATAGACATTTTCTCCAGGATCAACCATGTTGCTGAAAACGGCGTTATGTTGTCAGTTTATAAGACTGACTACTATTACATGGTATAAATATACCACCTCTTCTTTATCTAGTCAAATGTTGATGGACCCTTAGGCTTTTTCTATGTCTTGGCTATTGTAAATAGTGCTGGCTATGAACAATGGTGTGCAGGTGTCATCCTGGAGTAGGATTCCTTCTGGATTTATGCCCAGAAGCTGGATTCTTTGCTTATATGCTAAGCCTATTCCTAGGCTTTTGAGGAATCTCCATCCTGTTTTCCACAGTGGCTGCACCAAATTGCCACCAGCAGTGAAGGACGGTTCCCTTTATTCCAGAGCCTCTCCAGTATTTGTCATTTGTGGATTTTTAAATGATGTCCATTCTGACTGTTGTGAGGTGATACCTCATTGCAGTTTTGATTTGCATTTCTCGGATAATAAGGGATATTGAGCATTTTGTGATGTGCCTTTTGATCATTTGTATGTCTTCCTTGGAGAATTGCTTATTTAGGTCTTCTGCCCAATTTTGGATTGGGTTGTTTAGTTTTTCTTATTCAGTTGGAAGAGCTGCTTATATACTCTGGAGATCAAGTCTTTGACTGTTTAATATGCAAATTTTTTCCCATTCCGTAGGTTGTCTTTTTGTTTTACTTCCGGTTTCTTTACTGTGCAGAAGCCTGTAAGTTTCATTATATATCATTTGTTTATTCTTTCTTTTATTTGTTCTATGAGAAAATTTTCGAGACTTATATCAGATAACGTTTTGCCTATATTTTCCTCTTGGTGGTTTATTGTATCTTGCTTATGTTTAAGTCTCTGATCCATTCTGAGTTTATTTTTGTGTATGGTGTCCTAACTTCATTTGGAGTGTTCTAGCTTCATTTAATTACATGCTGCATTCCAGTTTTCCACACACCAGTCGCTGAAGTGTCTATCTCTTTTCTATTGTAATTTCTTGCATCCTTTGTCTAAGACTAATTGACCAAAACTTGTGGGTTCATTTCTGGGCTCTGTATTTTGTGCCATTGGCCTATATGTATGTTTATCTACCAATACAGTGCTGTCATATTGACTGTAGATCTATATTATTATCTGAATCTTTAGCGTTAAGAATTGCCACTGATATTTGTACCTTAATCTTGTAACCTGCTACATTGCTGAATTCTTTGATCAGCTGTAGTAAATTCATTCTGAATCTTGTAGGGTTTTCTATAAATAGTAACATATTATCTGCATATAGTTTAAATTTTATACCTTCCTTTCCAATATGCATCACTTTTTCTCCTCTCTCTTGTTTGACTGCTGTGGCTAGGACTTCTAAGACTATCTTGAGTAGGAGTCATGATAGTGTGCATCCTTTTACTCTCCCAGATTTTAGTAGGATGAATTTGACTTTATCGCCTTTGAGCATTATACTGGCTGTAGGTTTGTTATCTATAACTTTCATTATGCTGAGATATGTTCCCTGTATGCCCACTCCTTGATGCATGAAACATGGTCAGAATACGGAATGCCATGGTTATGTAGACAATGTAAATTACATGTGTATTGGTGAGAATTCGCTCAAACAGTGTTTTCTGGGGCAAAATTTCTGATTTCAGAACCTGGTGACAGAAAAAAACTATGAAGTCAGAGTAAATATTTCAAAGTATATATATACATTGTTTGGTGGTAGAAAGGTCACTTATGAACATACTCACAACTCAGAAACTCATGTTTGTCCAATCCATCATGCATGTAGCATGTACGGAACCCGGAATGTCATGTTGAAGGAAATCATTTAAATTGCATATCTGCTAGGTGGAAATTACTCCAAAAGTATTTTTCTATGAAAAATGCACGAATTCGGAACTGGTGTTAGGGAAAGCTTGTAAAAATGAGTACACGTGTCTAGATGTAAATATTCCTTTTATAGAGGAAGAAAGATCAGTAATCAAAATGCTCTCAACTCAGAAATGCATGTTTTTCGAATCCGTCATCCGTATACCATGTACAGAACACGGAATATCATGTAGATGGAATCTATTCCAATTACATATCTCTAGGGTAGAATTAATTCCAAGAGGGTATTTCTGGGATCAAAGTGTGATTCTTCAAACTTGTGATAGGAAGAAGCTCTGAAGTGCAAGTAAATATTTCAAAGGGCATAGGTACATTATTATAGTTGAAACATCACTCATGTGCATGTCCACAACTCAGAAATGCATGTTTGAGGAATCCGTGTTTCATCAAACATATTCGGAATATGGAATGCCATGGTTATATAAACAATGTAAATTACATATGTATTGGTGAGAATTCGCTCAAAGAGGCTATTCTAGTGCCAAATGTCCGATTTTAGAACGTGGTGATACAAAAAATCTATGAAGACAGAGAAAACAATTCTAAGTGTATATATGCCTTGTTTGTTGGATGAAAGTTCAGTAATCCACATGCTCACAACTCAGAATCTCATATTTGTAGAATCCGTCATGCATGAAGCATGTACGGAACCCGGAATTCCATGTTGATGGAAGTCATGTAAATTACATATCTATTAGGTTGAAATCGCTGCACAAGACTTTTTCAGTGAAAAATGCACGAATTCGAAACTGATGTTAGGGAAAACTTGTGAAAATCTGTACACGTGTCTAGAAAAAAATTTTCCATTTATAGAGGAAGAAACATCAGTAATCCACATGCTCTCAACTCAGGAATGCATGTTTTTCGAATCAGTAATGCATGTAGCATGTACGGAACACTGAATATCATTTACATGGAATCTATTCAAATTACATATCTCTAGGGTAGAATTCGCTCCAGAGGGTTTTTCTGGGATCAAAGTGTGATTCTTGAAACTGGTGATAGGAAGAAGCAACGAAGTCAAAGTAAATATTTCAAAGTGCATAGGCAAATTTTTGGTGGTTGAAACATCTGTCATGCGCATGTTCACAGCTGAGAAATGCATGTTTGAGGAATCCGTGATGCATGAAACATGTTCTGAATACGGAATGCCATGGTTATGTAAACAATGTAAATTACATGTGTATTGGTGAGAATTAGTTCAAACAGTGTTTTCTACTGCCAAATGTCCGATTTTACTACCTGGTGACAGAAAAAACCTATGAAGTCAGAGTAAATATTTCTAAGTGTATATATGCCTTTGGTGGATGAAAGGTCAGTAATCCACATGCTGAGATCTCAGAAACACATGTTTGCCGAATCCGTCATGCATGAAGCATGTACGGAACCGGGAATGCCATGTTGATGGAATTCATGTAAATTACATATCTGTTTGGTGGAAATCGCTCCAGAAGTATTTTTCTGAGAAAAATGCACGAGTTCGAAACTGGTGTTAGGAAAAGATTGTGAAAATGGGTACACGTGTCAAGATGAAAATATTGTTTTTATAAATTTTGAAAGATCAGTAATCCACATGCTCTCAACTCAGGAATGCATGTTTGTCGAATCCGTCATGCATGTAGCATGTAAGGAACACTGAATATCATTTACATGGAATCTATTCAAATTACATATCTCTAGGGTAGATTTCGCTCCAAGAGGGTTTTTCTGGGATCAAAGTGTGATTCTTGAAACTGGTGAAAGTAAGAAGTAACGAAGTCTTAGTAAATATTTCAAATTGCATAGGTAACATTTTTGGTGTTTGAAACATCTGTCATGCTCATGTTCACAGCTCAGAAATGCATGTTTGAGGAATCCGTGATGCATGAAACATTTTCGGAATACGGAATGCCATGGTAATGTAAACAATGTAAATTATATGTGTATTTGTGAAAATTCACTCAAAGAGTGTTTTCTGGTGCCAAATACCGATTTTAGAACCTGATGATAGAAAAAAGCTATGAAGTCATAGTAAATATTTCAAAGATAATATATGCCCTGCTTGGTGGATGAAAGGACAGTAATTCACATGCTCACAACTCAGAAACGGATGTTTGCCGAATCCATCATGCATGTAGCATGTACGGA
Organism: Vicugna pacos; assembly: GCF_048564905.1. NCBI lineage: Eukaryota > Metazoa > Chordata > Mammalia > Artiodactyla > Camelidae > Vicugna > Vicugna pacos. The sequence goes on along the minus strand of NW_027329005.1, from coordinate 6,209 downwards.
TCCCGGAATGCCATGTTGATGGAATTCATGTAAATTACATATCTGTTAGGTGGGAATCGCTCCAGAAGTATTTCTCTGTGAAAAATGCACGATTTCGAAACTGGTGTTAGGGAAAGCTTGTGAAATGAGTACACGTGTCTAGATGAAAATATTCCTTTTATAGAGGAAGAAAGATCACAAATCCACATGCTCTCAACTCAGGAAAGCATGTTTGTCGACTCCGTCATGCATGTAGCATGGACGGAATACGGATTATAATGTTGATGGAATCTATTCAAATTAAATATCTCTAGGGTAGAATTCGTTCCAAGAGGTTTTTTCTGGGATCAAAGTGTGATTCTTGAACCTAGTGATAGGAAGAATCTACGAAGACAAAGTAAATATTTCAAAGTGCATAGGTAAATTGTTATGGTTGAAACATCTGTCATGCGCATGTACACAACACAGAAATGCATGTTTGGGGAATCCGTGTTCTATGAAACATGTTCGGAATACGGAATGCCATGGTTATGTAAACAATGTAAATTACATTTGTATTGGTTAGAATGCGCACAAAGAGCGGTTTCTGGTGCCAAATATTCGAGTTTAAACCTGGTGATACAAAAAACCTATAAGGTAAGAGTAAATATTTCTATGGGTATATATGCCTGGTTTGCTGGATGAAAGTTCACTAATCCAAATGTTCACAACTAAGAATCTCATGTTTGTCGAATCCGTCATACATGTAGCATGTACGGAACCTGGAAAGCCATGTTCATGGAATTCATGTAAATTACATATCTATTAGGTTGAACTCGCTCCAGAAGAATTTTTCTGTGAAAAGTGCACGAATTAGAAACTGGTGTTAAGGAAAGCTTTTGAAAATATGTATACGAGTCTAGATGAAAATATTCCTTTTATAGAGGATGAAAGATCAGTAATCAACATGCTCTCAACTCAAATGCATTTTTGTAGAATCCGTCATACATATAACATATACGGAACACGGAATATCATGCAGATGGAATCTAATCCAATTACATATCTCAAGGTTAGATTTCGCTCCAAGAGGTTTTTTCTGGGATCAAAGTGTGATTCTTGAAACTGGTGATAGGAAGAAGCTCCAAAGTCAAAGGAAATATTTCAAAGTGCATAGGTAACTTGTTTGTAGGTTGAAACATCTGTCATGCGCATGTTGACATCTCAGAAATGCATGTTTGAGGAATTCGTGATACATGAATCATGTTCAGAATATGCAATGCCATGGTTATGTAAACAATGTTAATTACATGTGTATTGGTGAGAATTCGCTGAAAGAGTGTTTTCTCGTGCCAAATGTCCGATATTAGAACCTAGTGATAGAAAAAACCTATGAAGTCAGAGTAAATATTTCAAAGTGTATATATGCCTTGTTTGGTGGATGAAAGGTCACTAATGAACATACTCACAACTCAGAAACTCATGTTTGTCGAATCCATCATGCATGTAGCATGTACGGAACCCGGAATGCATGTTGATGGAATTCATTTAAATTCCATATCTCTTAGGAGGAAATTGCTCCAGAAGTATTTTTGTATGAAAAATGCACGAATTCGAAACTGGTGTTAGGGAAAGCTTGTGAAAATGAGTACACGTGTCTAGATGTAAATATTCTTATTATAGAGGATGAAAGATCAGTAATCAACATGCTCTCAACTCAGGAATGCATGTTTGTCGAATCCGTCATCCATATACAATGTACGGAACACAGAATACCGTGCAGATGGAATCTAACCCAATTACATATCTCTAGGGTAGAATTCGATCCAAGAGGGTTTTTCTGGGATCAAAGTGTGATTCTTGAATCTGGTGATAGGAAGAAGCTCCGAAGTCAAAGTAAATATTTCAAAGTGCATAGGTAAATTGTTTGGTGGTTGAAACATGTGTCATGCGCATGTTCACAACTCAGAAATGCATGTTTGAGGAAACCGTGTTGCATGAAACATGTTCGGAATACGGAATGCCTTGGTTATGTAAATAATGTAAATTACATGTGTATTGGTGAGAATACGCTCAAAGAGATTTTTCTGGTGCCAAATGTCCGATTTTAGAACCTGGTGATACAAAAAAACTATGAAGTCAGATTAAATAATTTAAAGTGTATATATGCCTTGTTTGGTGGATGAAAGGTCAGTAATCCACATGCTGAGAACTCAGAAACACATGTTTGCTTAATTCATGCCTATAGCATATATGGAACCCGGAATGCCATGTTGATGGGATTCATTTAAATTATATATCTATTAGGTGGAAAAAGCTCCTGAAGTTTTGTTCTGTGAAAAATGCACGTATTCGAAACTGGTGTTAGGGAAAGCTTGTGATAATGTGTACACGTGTCTAGATGAAAACGTTTCTTTAAAAGTGGATGAAAAATCAGTAATCCACATGCTCTCAACTCAGGAATGCATGTTTGTCGAATCCGTCATGCATTTAGCATTTACGGAACACGGAATATCATATTGAAGGAATCTATTCAAACTACATATCTCTAGTGTAGAAATCGTTCAAAGAGGGTTTTTCTGGGAACAAACTGTGCTTCTTGAAACTGGTGAAAGGAAGAAGCAACGAAGTCTAAGTAAATATTTCAAAGTGCATAGGTAAATTTTTGGAGGTTGAAAAATCTATCATGCGCATGTTCACAGCTCAGAAATGCATGTTTGAGGAATCCGTGATGCATGAAACATGTTCGGAATACGGAATGCCATGGTTATGTAAACAATGTAAATTACATGTGTATTGGTGAGAATTCACTCAAAGAGAGTTTTCTACTGCCAAATGTCCGATTTAAAACCTGGTGATATAAAAAACTTATGAAGTCAGAGTAAATATTTCAAAGTGTATATATGCCTTGTTTGGTGGATGAAAGTTCATTTATCCACATGCTCACAACTCAGAAACAAATGTTTGCCGAATCCGTCATGCATGTAGCATTTTCGGAATCCGGAATGCCCTGTTGATGGATTGCATTTAAATTACATATCTGTTAGGTGGAAATCGCTCCAGAATTAATTTTCTGTGAAAAATGCACGAATTATAAACTGCTGTTAGGGAAAGCTTGTGAAAATCTGTACACGTGTCTAGAATAAAATTTTCCTTTTAAAGAGGATGAAACATCAGTAATCCACATGCTCTCAACTCAAGAATGCATGTTTTTCGAATCCGTCATGCATGTAGCATGAACGAAACACGGAACATCATGTAGATAGAATCTAGTCAAATTACATATCTCTAGGGTAGAATTCGCTCCAAGAGGGTTTTTCTGGGATCAAAGTGTGATTCTTGAACCTGGTGATAGGAAGAAGCTACAAAGACATGGTATATATATTTTAGTGCATAGTTAACTTGTAATGATTGAAATATCAGTCATGAGCATATTCTCAACTCAGAAATGCATGTTTGAGGAATTGGTATTGCATGAAACATGTTCGGAATACGGAATGCCATGGTTATGTAAACAATGTAAATTACATGTGTATTGGTGATAATTCGCTCAAAGAGGCTTTCCTAGTGCCAAATGTCCGATTTTAGTACCTAGTGACAGAAAAAACCTATGAAGTCAGAGTAAATAATTCTAAGTGTATATATGCCTTGTTTGGTGGATGAAAGGTCAGTAATCCACATGCTGAGATTTCAGAAACACATGTTTGCCGAATCCGTCATGCCTGTAGCATGTACGGAACCCGGAATGCCATGTTGATGGATTCATGTAAATTACATATCTGTTAGGAGGAAATCGCTCCAGAAATATTTTTCTGAGAAAAATGCATGAGTTCGAAACTGGTGTTCGGAAAAGATTGTGAAAATGCTTACAAGTGTCTAGATGAAAATATTGGTTTTATAAAGGATGAAAGACCAGTAATCAACATGCTCTCAACTCAGGAATGCATGTCTGTCGAATCCGTCATGCATGTAGCATGTACGGAACACTGAATATCATTTAGATGGGATCTATTCAAATTACATATCTCTAGGGTAGAATTCGCTCCAAGAGGGTTTTTCTGGGATCAAAGTGTGATCCTTGAAACTGGTGAAAGGAAGAAGCAACGAAGTCTAAGTAAATAATTCAAAGTGCATAGGTAACTTATTTGGTGGTTGAAATATCTGTCATGCGCATGTTCACAGCTCAGAAATGCATGTTTGAGGAATCCGTGATGCATGAAACATGGTCGGAATACGGAATGCCATGGTTATGTAAACAATGTAAATTACATGTGTATTGGTGAGAATTCGCTCAAAGAGTGTTTTCTACTGCCAAATGTCCGATTTTAGAACCTAGTGATACAAAAAAACTATGAAGTTTTAGTAAATATTTCAAAGATTATATATGCCTTGCTTGGTGGATGAAAGTTCACTAATCCACATGCTCACAACTCAGAAATCCATTATTGCCGAATCCGTCATGCATGTAGCATGTACGGATCCCGGAATGCCATATTGATGGAATTCAAGTAAATTACATATCTGTTAGGTGGGAATTGCTCCAGAAGTATTTCTCTGTGAAAAATGCACGAATTCGAAACTGGTGTTAGGGAAAGCTTGTGAAAATGAGTACTCGTGTCTAGATGAAAATATTCCGTTTATACAGGAAGAAAGATCACAAATCGAAATGCTCTCAACTCAGGAATGCATGTTTGTCGACTCCGTCATGCATGTAGCATGTACGGAATACGGATTATAATTTTGATGGAATCCATTCAAATTAAATATCTCTAGGGTAGAATTCGTTCCAAGAAGTTTTTTCTGGGATCAAAGTGTGATTCTTGAACCTAGAGATAGGAAGAATCTACGAAGACAAAGTAAATATTTCAAAGTGCATAAGTAAATTGTTATGGTTGAAACATCTGTCATGCGCATGTTCACAATACAGAAATGCATGTTTGGGGAATCCGTGTTGTATGAAACATGTTCGGAATACGGAATGCCATGGTTATGTAAACAATGTAAATTACATATGTATTGGTTAGAATGCGCACAAAGAGTGGTTTCTGGTGCCAAATGATCGATTTTAGAACCTGGTGATACAAAAAACCTATGAGGTAAGAGTAAATATTTCTATGGGTATATATGCCTTGTTTGGTGGATGAAAGTTCACTAATCCACATGTTCACAACTCATAATCTCATGTTTGTCGAATCCGTCATACATGTAGCATGTACGGAACCTGGAATGCCTTGTTGATGGAATTCATGTAAATTACATAACTATTAGGTAGAAATCGCTCCAGAAGAATTTTTCTGTGAAAAGTGCACGAATTAGAAACTGGTGTTAGGGAAAGCTTGTGAAAATGTGTATACGAGTCTAGATGAAAATATTCCTTTTTTGAGGATGAAACATCAGTAATCAACATGCTCTCAACTCAAATGCATGTTTGTAGAATCCGTCATATATATAGAATGTACGGAACACGAAATATCATGCAGATGGAATCTAATCTAATTACATATCTCTAGGGTAGAATTCGCTCCAAGAACTTTTTCTGGGATCAAAGTGTGATTCTTGAAACTGGTGATAGGAGAAGCTCCGAAGTCAAAGGAAATATTTCAAAGTGCATAGGTAACTTTTTTGTAGGTTGAAACATCTGTCATGCGCATGATGACAACTCAGAAATGCATGTTTGAGGAATTCGTGATACATGAATCATGTTCAGAATACGCAATCCCATGGTTATGTAAACAATGTTAATTACATGTGTATTGGTGAGAATTCGCTTAAAGAGTGTTTTCTCGTGCCAAATGTCCGATATTAGAACCTGGTGATAGAAAAAACTTATGAAGTCAGAGTAAATATTTCAAAGTGTATATATGCCTTGTTTGGTGGATGAAAGGTCACTAATATACATACTCACAACTCAGAAACTCATGTTTGTCGAATCCATCATGCATGTAGCATGTACGGAACCCGGAATGCCATGTTGATGGAATGCATTTAAATTCCATATCTCTTAGGAGGAAATTGCTCCAGAAGTATTTTTTTATGAAAACTGCACGAATTCAAAACTGGTGTTAGGGAAAGCTTGTGAAAATGAGTACACGGGTCCAGATGTAAATATTCCTATTATAGAGGATGAAAGATCAGTAATCAACATGCTCTCAACTCAGGAATGCATGTTTGTCGAATCCGTCATCCATATACCATGTACGGAACACCGAATATCATGCAGATCCAATCTAATCCAATTACATATCTCTAGG
>NW_027329004.1:0-30808 GCF_048564905.1 Vicugna pacos | reverse complement strand
TCTTTGCCCATTTTAATTATATTTGTCTTTGTATTGTCATGTTTTAAGTCTTCTTTGTCTATTCTGGATAAAAGTCCCTTATCAGGGAAAATTTTGGAAATATTTTCATCCATCCTGTGTATTGTCTTCTTACTTTCTTCATGAAGTCCTTTGAAGCACAGAAGTTTTTAATTTTACTGAAGTCCAGTTTACTTGATTTTTTCCTTTTGTTGTTTGTGCTTTTGGTGTCATATATTACAAGTATTTGTAATCCAAAATCCTGAAGATTTTCTCATTGTTCATTTTCTAAATGTTTTATAGTTTCAGGTCTGTGATTTATTTTGAGTTAATTTCCATAAATGGTGTTAAGATAAAAGTTCAGTTTTCTTTCTTTTCAGATGTATGTACAGGTGTCCCAGCATCATTTTTGTAAAGATTATTTTTCCCCATTGGATTGTCATGGCACCTTTGTCAAAAATTATATGGCTGTGTGTAAGACTTTGTTTATGGTCTCTTAGTTCTTTTCTCTCAATCTATTTTTCTGTCCTTTCTGCAAGTATCACACTGTATGGATCACAGTTTTGTTAGTGAGTTTTGAATTTGGAAACTTCAAAACTTTGTTCTTTTTCAAGATTGTTTTGACTATTTTGGGTATCTTGTATTTCCATATTAGTTTTAGGATCAGCTTGTTCATTTCTGCCAAAAAGCCAGAGCTGCATTGAATGTATAGGTCATTTTGAGGACAATGGCCATCCTAACAATAATAAGGCTTCTGATCCATGAACACAGAAGAGCTTTCCATTTATTTTAGGTCATTTTTAAATTCTATCACTAGTATTTTAGTTTTCAATATACATGTTTCAGATATTTTTCTCAGTATTCCACATATTTTTCTTAATATTACTAATTATTTTATTCTTTTTGATGCTATTGTAAATGAAAAGGTTTCCTTCATTTTATTTTTAGATTATTCACTGCTGTTGAATAGAAATGTAATTAATTTTTATATATTCATTTGTGTCTTACAATTTTGGTCAGACTGGGTTATTAATTCTAAGAGGATTTTTTTTTCTTTTCTCTCTATTTTTACTTTGTGGATTCCTTGTGATTTCAATATATAATATCATGCCATCTGGAATCAAAACAGTTTTATTTCTTTCTTTCTAATCTAGAGGCTTTATTTTCTTTGTCTGATTGATTTGACTAGAACTTCTAGTACAATGTTGATTTTGGGAGGGAATAATTCAGTGCTTCTGCATTATGTATGATCTTTGCTTCAGGTTTTTCATAGATGTTCTCTGTCAAGTTGAGGAAGTTCTCTTCTATTCCTAGTTTTTATCCATTATTCTATTAATATGGTGTATTACATGAATTGACTTTTGTATGTTGTACTGCCTTTGCATACCTGGATACATCCCACTTAATAGTGGTCTATTTTATATGTTACTGTTTTGGATTTGCTTGTATTCTGTTGAGGATTTTTGCATTTATATTCATAAGAGATAGTCTTTAGTTTTCTTGTGATGCCTTTGTCTGGTTTTCGTATCAGTGTGATACTAGTCTCATTGAATGAGTTGGGAAGTGTGCCCACCTCTTTATTTTCAGACGAATTTGTGAAGCATTTTTTGTTTGTTTTTGTTTTAGTTTTTTCTTTAAGTACTTGATGGAATTCACCAGTAAAGCCATACGGGCCTAGCATTTCTTTGTGTGAATGTTTTGGATTGCTATTTCAGTCACTACTTACTGTAGGATTATTTGAGTTTTCTATTTCTCCTTGAATTAGCTTCAGTCATTTATGTCCTTCTAGGAATTTATCCATTTCATCTAGATTATCTCATTTATTGGCTATATAATTATCCATGGTATTCCCTTATATTCCTTGTTATTTTTGTAAGGGCAGTAGTGACATCCTTCCTTTCATTTCTCATTTTAGTAATTTGAATCTTCTCTCTTTTTTTTTCAGTATTAGATAAAATTTGTCAATTTTATTGATCTTTTCAAAGAACCAACTATTCCTTTTGTTGATTATTCTCTGTTGTTCATCTATTGTCTATTCCATTTATTTCTGCCTTTAGTATTTTGATTAGAATGTTTAATTCATTTATATTAATGTAATTTCTTATCAGATTGAAGTTACAACTGCTGTCTACTTTCTATATGTCTTTTTTTCCCATTCCTCTATTACTACACATTTTTGTACATAGTAAGCATTTTCAAGTGTGCCATTTTAATTTGTTTATTTTATCTTTTTCTTCTCCTCCTCCTACTCTTCCTCCTCCTCCTTCTCTTCCATTGCCCTGGAGAGTAAAATTAACATCTTGTTTTAAAGCAATCTAGTTCACATGAATACCAACTTAATTTCAACAGTACACAAAAACTTTGCTTTGGTATCAGTCTTTTCCCTCCCCCTCCTCATGCTGTCATTTTCATACAAATTGCACCTTTATACATTTATAAGCTCATCTACACAGTTTCATAAGTATTGTTTTATGCAGTTGTCCTTTACATCAAATAGAACAAAACATTTACATGTAATGCCCGATTTATACTGTTTTATTTTTTTACTCATGTAGTAGTGCTCTTTATTTTTCAGGCGAGTGTCCTTTCATTTACACCTGCTGGACTATCCTTAGTATTTCTTGTAGGGCAGGCCTGCTAGCAATGGATTCTTTCAGATTTTGTTTTTGTAGGAGTGTCTTAATTTCTCCTTTAATTTTTTTAAAGAATCATTTTGCTGGCTATAAAATACTTGGTGACAGTCTTTTCCTTTTATCTCTTTGATGATACCATCCACTGCCTTCTGGTCTCCATGGTTTTTGATGAGAAATCAACTGTCTTACTGAGGAGCCTTTCTATATGTTGAGCCACTTTTCTCTTTCGGCTGTCAAGATACTTTATTCTTGTCTTTTGACACACTGAATCTGATGTGCCTATTTTAGATGTCTCTAAGTTTATACCACATGGAGTTTGTTGAGCTGCTGGGATGTACAAATTAATATTTTCATCAAATTTGGGAAGTTTTCAGCCATTATTTCTTTATATATTCTTTCTGCCCCTTTTTTTCTCTCCCTCCTTCTGGCGCTCCCATTATGTGTGTATTGGTATTGTTGATGGTGTCCCACCTATCTCTGACACAGTGTTCATTTTTTTTTCATTCATTTTTCTTTCTGTTCCACAGACAGGGAAATCTCAGTAGTTTTAATTTAACTGACTTTTTCTTCAACAAGTTCATATCTACAGAGAAACCACTTATTGAAGTTTTTATTTTAGTCATTATATTTGTATCTCTAGAATTTCTAGTTGGTTTTTATTATAAATTTTATTTATTGTTATTCTCTGTACAATGAGATGAGCACATAATTTAATCCTTTAGGCATGGTTTCTGTTAGTTTTTTGAACATATGTGTAATTGCTTATTTATGTCTTTGTCTAGTAAGTCCAGTGTCTGGGCTACCTCAGGGAGTTTCTGTTGACTACTTTTTCCCCGTCTGTTATGACCAAACTTTTCTGTTTCTTTGTACATCTTGTAATTTTCTGTTGAAAGCTGGACATTTAAAATATTACAATGTGGCAGATCTGAAAGCCTGATTTTCCTCATCTCCAGGGTTTATCGTTGCTTTCATTGTCATTGCTGCTGCTGCTATTTATTTAGTTACTTTCCTGAACAAATTCTGTAAAGTCTGTTTTCTTTATCATGCATGACCATGAGATCAGTGTGTGTGAAGAAAGCCTAGTTGTCATCACTGTAGTAATGATTGGACAGTGATTTCTTTCAATGCCTGGAGACAATCGTTTGAGCTGTTGCCAGGTGGCTGTGTGTCCACGTGCTGAGGGATGCCCTCAGCACCGGCATGCAGTCAGCAGCTCTTCCGTATCCTTTAGTTCTTGCTTATGCAGAACCTCAAGTTCAGCCAGAGTTGAAGGCTTAGGATTTTCTCAGATCTTTCCTTGCCATGTGCCACACATGTATATTGCCTTCTACAATTCTCAGAATTTTTTGGAGCTTTTTAACCCTACCTTCACCCCCAGAACGTCTCATTAATCAATTTTGCCTTCTAAGTTTCCTAGTCAGCACGTAGTTAGCCTCTACTGGTCCCACTGCCTCAGGCAGTTGTAATGTTAGATACTCACTGCTGATTGTTTCCCACACACACTCTGGGGACAGGCTGTTTGCACAGCATGAGTTTGTGACAGGTCACATAGTGACAGCTCTCTGGGGGCGGATTTTTTGGGTAACTTTAAATCACTTCTGCCCCTACCTTGATTGTGAGACTATTGCTTATAAAGGCCACCATTTAGGTGAGGATACAGGGATGGGGTAGATCAAGTTACAATGCCTCAAAACTCACTATCTTTATGGAGATTTAGCTGGGTTTTTTTTCTCAAATAAAGACTCCCCGAATTGCTGGAAGTGTTGGTTTAATTTCCAGAGTTCTACAGAGGTTAATTTTGACAAATTTTACAAAGCCATTGTCATTGCTTCATAGAGGAGTAAGTTTTCCAAGATGTTTACTCAGATAGTCTAGAAGTGTATCCCATTTGCATTTGTGTTTAACTGAGTTACTTGCAAGACTAACTAATTCTACAGCTCCAGCCCCATTCACATAAGAGTCCACCTGCATGGATTCTCCTACAGCAGTGTACAACCTGTTGTCAGATTGTTGTTTTTCTTATTAAAGTGTAGGGGTTTTTAAAAATATGCTCATGAATAGCCTTTTGTCATTGTTACACGTTACAAAACTTCCACTAGTCTGTAGCTATTTTTTCCCCTCACTTATCGTTGCTTTAATGAAGTTCTCACTTTTAAGGATTTTCAGTAAAGCAGTTTGTGGATGCTGATCACACGGGTGAGGCATTTAACTACTGTCTAAACCTCAGTCTTTGCTCTGATTCACTGTCTGGAACATCTGAACACATCTACTGAACCCCATATACCAATGGATGCTGACAGACCTAATTAAAAAAATGCTTTTTAAGTAAAGCAAAAAATATTAACTTTGACACTGGAAATGACAAATCTCAAATTTCCTAGCTGATCTTGCTTTCTGTGATCATGAGCTACATCATGTTTTTAGAGCCGACAGGCATATTGAACTACTGATTTTATTTCATCGGATTTTAGAATGCAGAACACATTTCAGGCCCACTTATAGTACCATATGTGTATCTTAAATGATATGTACATATGATGATGTCTTTATTATAAGTACCTTATTTTATTTTAAGTACCTACTGCTGTGCATCTCATTAAGGAAAGCTTGAAACTGCAGTACTGAAATTTTTCATACCACCATCATCCCATAGCATCTCTTTTCCACTTATATGTTGTGTGGCAGAATATTTTTCTGCTCCCTAGAAATGATCAATGTTGAAGGGGAAAAAAAACCCCTCCTCAAATAAATATACTCCAAATCACACACTTATCTGAACGATGGCCACCATTTTAGTCCATAGTCCACACCAATCCATCTAATCATACTGACTCAGAATACTCAACATAGACAATCCACCCCTGAATTCAGGGTCCTCAACACACGTTCTATCCCCTCCCCATTCCTTGTTGACTCTGACCTACTTTTGTCCAACGTGTCCTGCCAGTCTCTTTGCTACTTGACTGCACTTTTTAATTTTTACCTTTGAGTTCCAGGCTGCGCCTAGTGATTTCCAGAGAAACGCCAGACACTTGGCTCATCAGGAGGGGCGGTGAGGATTTCAGAAAGCTGTTAAACTAACTCACTTTCAGATAGTGAGTGGCTGTTGTGCGCATTCCTTCTAGATCTCTGCCATGCCGGCTGCATCCACCCCAGCAAAATAACGTAGCTCCTCCAACCACCTCTGCCTCCATTCATCTGGGTTTCTGCTTTCAGTGACACTCAGATGCTGCTGATGGGCAATATATATATATATTTTTTAATTGAAGTATAGTCAGTTACAATGTGTCAATTTCTGATGTACAGCGCAATGTTCCAGTCCTTCATATTCACATATATATGTATGAATTCCTTTTCATATTTTTTTACTAAAGTTTATTACAAGATATTAAATATTGTTCCCTGTGCTATACAGAAGAAATTTAGTTTTTTAGCTATTTTTATATATAGTAGTTAATATTTGCAAATCTCAGTCTCTGATGGGCATTTTTAAAGCCACATCTGGAACCCTTGTTGCAGAAGTGTCTGAGAAATATATTTTCGACCTCATAGACTTTTGGTTAGGAAGTTGGAATAAAGGCTGACCTGGCTCACCTAACTTGTCTGCCTTTGTGAGTAAAGAGGTCTGGAGTTTCAAGTCCCAATGAAATGTCCCGGCCCTTCAGTAGCAAACTCTTAAAGCAACCAAAATGCTCCCGTCTACCAGAGCATGACTTGTCCTTAGACACTGCTGGACATAACCACCGATGTTGTCTAAGGCATCGTCTTCATCTGGTGCACACTTTCTTTAGATGTGTAATATCCTGATTAACAGGACAAGCTAGTTTGGATTCCCAAGGCCACAGGCAGCCTTCTGCCTGACTTTGGAGTATATATAGTCCTCTCTCAGATCAGCTAGAGCTGTCTGGTGTGTGCTTTCCCAGAGAATGTGGGTGCAGTGCTCCCCACCAGAGTCCTACCAGTTGTTTTATTGCAGGAAGAGAGAGAGTAAAAGAGACAGAACAGGAAGTTCTTGTCCAGCCTCAAACACAGTCACCCCCGTCCAGGGCTCTTGCTCTGGGACACACAGCAGTGCAGGTCAGCAGCGATGTGGCCCCGGTGTACTCCAAAACATGGTGTGGTTTTACTGGGCTATCTGTGTCTTTCATGGGCCCTGCAAAGTTCTCGGCTTTGTGAAATGGGGAACTAAGGAACTCCCACCCATGGCTGTAACTCCCAGGGTTTGCACCCTTACGGGTTTTGAGGATTTGCTGGCAACTCATTCTTTTTCACTGGGTCATTTCTCGGTTACACCTGCAATCCTGTGACTTCCTTATCAGAACTGCTCCTTACGTTCGGGATTTAGTGAAAGATGCCATTTTAGCCTGTAAGTTCATGTTCAGGGAGGAGGAGGAAGAAGCATAGATCAGAATTGCTGTTTTGCTTTTTTTTATTATTGTTTTCATAAGCCGTCTCCTGTTGTCGAATGGACACTGAGCAAATGAATGACTGTTACACTCCCATTTGAAAGATGAGAAAAACGACACTCAGGGAGAGGAGGCAAACTTCCTGAGTTTCCAAAGACCAAAAGGGATGAGCACAGAATAAGATCCCTGCAAATTTCTTGTCTGTCATTCGCCTTTAGGTCAATGACAGAGTGCCGTGTGTAGTAGTAAAGTTGTAACGTGCTTTTAAAAGGGTGCAGATGTTCTTGTTTTGTTTATAAAATCACAGTGTTTTGTCTGAGACTCTGAAAAAGAGAAATGGGTTAGTAAATGTTGGTTTCTCATCCTTGGTCCTTCCTCCCCTTCACAGATATGGACCCTTCCATCTGTAGCAGGAATAAGACAGCCCCAGCCTTGCCGTCTCATGAGATCAGTACTCATTCATTTCATTCCTGCCCACCAGTAGGTGATAAAGCACAGCGAGATTTTCATGTCCTGCTTCACTGATTCTTGTGAAATTAGGTGTTTGAAAAGGGAAGCTGCTTTTTTTTTATATAAAGTGCAGTAATTTTCCTAGCAGAGAAGGAAATTGAGGATTTTCTTCATTGAAAATCAATAGAGATTTCAAGAGCATCTGTATTTCTGATGCATAGATTAAAATGACAAAATCTAGAGGGATTACCGAAACACAAGGAAGATACCAAAAGTGTCTTTAAAGAGCTTTTCTAAGACTGGGCTTTTAAAGAGACTGTTAGTTAACAGAGACCCTCTTCTCATCCATAGTCCCTCTCCTTAGGTTGGAAAGGGCCAGCGCTTCCCATGTGTGCAGTTCTGGTGCTTCAAGTGAGTTGTAGGGTAGGGCGGTGCACGTGGTGCTCCCTTCAGTTTGTCCATCCTAAGTAACCCCTGGCAGTCAGAGGGCGAGTGTTTTGCAACAACGTGAACCATTCACCATGCTCTCCGTGGTGTGTACTCATCTCAGCTCATCCAGGCTCAGGTGATGGCAGAGCAGAGAGTGGTGGCAAGAGGTCAGCCATGAGTAGCAGGAAGCAACTGGAGTCAGCTGGGGCCCAAGTGGCTAGGAGTTCCAGGTTGAATTCCCAGGAATTCCCACAGCTCATTCATTCAGCTAATACTTCTCCAGCACCTGTCATGTGCTGGTGCTTCATTGTGAACAGAACCAAATCCCTGTCCTCATGAAGATGACGTTCTAGTGGACATAAGAAATGATAAACGCAGAAGCAGATCCAGGTCAGGACACATGAGTGCTGTCTACTTTGGAGTGCACAAGGTGAGATCCTTTGGGAAGGAATGTATGATACAGGAAAATGTGGGGGAGAGGATGGCCGTATCCCAGGTCTTATTTGGGTCCCTGAGATGCACCTCGTGATGTGTGGGTCCTTGGTTTGCACAGGAACGAATCCAAGAGAGAGCCACAATTCAGTAAATGTAGATTTATTCAGAGAGATATATACTCCACAGACAGAGTGGGCTGTTTCAGAAGGCAACAGAAAGGCCATGAGGCGTGAGGGTTGGGTGCTCCAGTTTAAAGGAAAAGTAGATACACACTCCACAGACATAGTGTGGGCTGTCTCCCTCAGCAGAGAGAGCAGCCACGAGGTGTGGTTGTTAGTTTTTATGCACTCAGTATCTTCATATGCTAATAAGTGGGAGGAATATTCCAACCGCTTTGGGGAAGGTGTTGCGATTACCAGAAATTGGGCCACCACTCACCCTTTGACCTTTCATGGTCAGCCTTGAACCTGTCCTGGCACCTGTAGGAGTGCCATTTAGCATCCTGCTGTATTTCAGTGAGTGTGTATTGAAGCTCAAGTTCTACTGGGAGTTGACTTTTCCACCGTCTCGGTGCTAATGGCTGTGCCAGTCTTTTAATGGCTGTGCCCTGCCCCCTTCCCTCCTGTCTCATGAAGGAGCTCTGGACTGATTGCACAATTGCAGAGCAGGGGACAGAGTGGAAAGAACTTTATAAGTGGAAGGTGGAAGGCAGTGTTGGTAGTAGAATTCTCAAGTCAATTATAAAGTAAGGGTCTTCTGTTTGCTGGGATTACCTGGTGTCACATTAGGGAGCTGTGAGCCTTGGGGACTTCAGTGAGTGGGTGGCTCACTGTATATACTGTGTTGCTTCTTAGGCGGCTCGAGAACAGTTGGCTTATATGTGACCCATTCACTCAAGCAGGGGTCTTTTTGGGGATTTTCTGCACTTGAGGCTAACATGGGTCACATGGGGGGGCAGGACCGGCCAGTCACAGCTTGGTCCACAGTCACCTAGTGCCCTCGTGGCTTTCATCCCATGGATGTGTCACCTCCCTCTCAATGGGGACAAGGTCAAAAGTGGTGGGGCAGCTTCTCAGTGGCGAAGGCATTGCTCTCCAGACCCAACACTCAACAGCATGGACCCCTGGTTTTGGCTACAGTCTTAGCTAGATGAGGCTGTTGAGTAGCTGAGCTCATGAGACGTGGGTGCCATGCTTCCACTCTCACCAAGAGCTCTACTTTTGAAGATTCTGATCAGACAGCCACAAATACTCCCTAGCCCATAAACAAGGAACAGTCCCTTTCACTCGGGGTAGGGCACACAGAAGGAGAACGGATCATCCCGAGAGCAGGAGAGGCCAAATCAGTCCTGCCCTCAGGGGTCTGAGAGACGAGCCAGCTCAGTTCCTCTTACTAGTGGTTTACTTGGAGGATCTGGGGTATTTTGGTGACCTGCAAGTGTCAGGAAATAGTACACGAGGGCTTTGTAGAATTTCTGGTCCGGTGTTAACTCACCCCATTGTAGCTGTCGTGCAAGGAAACAAAACTTGGTGGACAACAGGCCATGGCCTCTGCTCCCTGGTGGAGCCAGGAGATTACAATGTTAAGAACGACTGCAGGGGCATCATTTCTATGTTGAGAGGCCAGATGGCCTTACATATCTCTCATGCTGGATGCCTAAGTTGCAAAGGGAAACTGGATTTCATCCAGCTCTCCAGCCAAGGAGGAGACCACAAGTGGCCTCCCCCACCAACTGTGAGCTCTTTGCCTCCACTGACAGCAGCATGTATAGCAAAAAGCTGGGCTGCCACCTGCGTTTCCGTGTAAACATCCGAGTAGCCACAACAATGGCCTCGTGAGCGATGGTGTGCCCAAGGAAGCGCTATGTGGGGCAGAGGGAGGAGTGCCGGGGTCAGACACCGGGAGGGCAGGCAGGCAGTGAGGACATCTGTGCAGCGCAGATGCCATGGAACTGAGCCAAAGGGAGGCTGGTTTTGGAGCAGGGAGCCTGGGCAGTGCCATGTTGTTCGTAAGAAGATCCTGGGCTCTGGATCCAAGAAGTCATTGGCTTGATTCCTGACCTCAACCCTCATCTTGGGCAAATGTTTGAAGCTTTCTGTGCCTCTGTTTCTTGGTGTCCCAGTTGGGGACAATAGTAGCAATTACTTCTGAGAGTCAGGAGCGCCTTTATAGATGTCATTTCATTACGCTCACATCAGCCCACAAGCACGGTGCTTGGTCCCCCGTTTTACACGTGGCAGACGAGTAACTTTTAATCAGTAATCACGCAGCTAATAATGGTCATAATCAGCATTTGAATTTGATCCCTGTGTCCAGATAATTTCTATTCTCACTCAGTATTACTGGAAAACTAGTAAAGTCAGAACAAACACTGCTGGGAAGTGGGTGCTTGAAACATGTTTGTCATCTTTGCCATTGGGGAGTGTTGAGTTCACATTCCTCACAGCACTTCTGAGGCTCCCTGCGTCTCCGGCTGCCCCTGGTGGGGTCTACAGGGCTCTGGGCAGCTTCTCCTTGTTCTCTAACCCCAAGGCTCTCTGCTCTCTGCAGGTTGATTCTCAACCCTGACTGCTCGGTAGAGCTAGTGTCTAAAAACAAAAAAATGTGGGGAGGGTACGGCTCAGTGGTAGAGCACGTGCTTAGCATGCAAGAGGTCCTGGGTTCAATTCCCAGTACCTCCATTAAAATAAATAATGCTCAATACTCCCCACAAAAAGAAAAGAAGTATTTAAAAAATAATAAACAGTACAAAGGCCCCACTCCAGGCTGTGGTGCACTATTTTTTAAAGGCTCCCAAATGCATCCCATATGCAGGAGGGTGAGAGCTATCCCTATACACTTCTTGTGAGCTTGTCCACTCACACCCATTAGCCTCTTGAAACAGTAAAACTACTTGGCTCAGCCTAGAACTTTCTCCCGATTTCTAGAGTTTTATTTTCCTACTGCACATCTCTCCTGGAGCCCACAGGAACTCAGCCAGAACTGAATCAGTTGTCTCCTCTCATGACTTGCCCCTCTTCCTGCCCTTCTTTTTTTTTTTTTAACATTTTTTATTCATTTATAATCATTTTACAATGTTGTGTCAAATTCCAGTGTTCAGCACAATTTTTCAGTCATTCATGGACATATACACACTCATTGGCACAATTTTTCTCTGTGATTTATCATAACATTTTGTGTATATTTCCCTGTGCTATACAGTGTAATGTCGTTTATCTAGTCTACAATTTTGAAATCCCAGTCTATCCCTTTCCACCGTCTAACCCCCTGGTAAACACAAGTCTGTATTCTCTGTCCATGAGTCTATTTCTGTCCTGTATTTATGCTTTGTTTTTGTTTGTTTGTTTGTTTTTGTTTTTTAGATTCCACATAATAGCGATCTCATATGGTATTTTTCTTTCTCTTTCTGGCTTACTTCACTTAGAATGACATTCTCCAGGAGCATCCATGTTGCTGCAAATGATATTATGTTGTCGGTTTTTATGGCTGAGTAGTATTCCATTGTATAAATATACCACATCTTCTTTATCCAGTCACCTGTTGATGGACATTTAGGCTGTTTCCATGTTTTGGCTATTGTAAATAGTGCTGCTATGAACATTGGAGTGCAGGTGTCATCCTGAAGTAGATTTCCTTCTGGATTCAAGCCCAGGAGCAGAATTCCTGGGTCATATGGTAAGTCTATTCCTAGTCTTTTGAGGAATCTCCACACTGTTTTCCACAGTGGCTGCACCAAACTGCATTCCCACCAGCAGTGTAGGAGGGTCCCCCTTTCTCCACAGCCTCTCCAGCATTTGTCATTTGTGGATTTTTGAATGACGGCCATTCTGACTGGTGTGAGGTGATACCTCATTGTAGTTTTGATTTGCATTTCTCTGATGATTAGTGATATTGAGCATTTTTTCATGTGCTTTTTGATCATTTGAATGTCTTCCTTGGAGAATTGCTTGTTTAGGTCTTCTGCCCACTTTTGGATTGGGTTGTTTATTTTTCTCTTATTGAGTTGTATGAGCTGCTTATATATTTTGGAGATCAAGCCTTTGTCGGTTTCACTTGCAAAAATTTTCTCCCATTCCGTAGGTTTTCTTCTTGTTTTATTTCTGGTTTCCTTTGCTCTGAAGAAGCTTGTAAGTTTCATTAGGTCCCATTTGTTTATTCTTGCTTTTATTTCTTCTAGGAGAAAATTTTTGAAATGTATGTCAGATAATGTTTTGCCTATGTTTTCCTCTAGGAGGTTCTTGCCCTTCTTATTTCAGGGAATGGCACTATAATTTAGACACTGCCAAAGCCAGAAAGCTGGCCGGCATCTTTGACCTCTTCCTGCCCTTCCATCACACCTGTGGCCAATCCGTCCACCTGCTGAAATGTTTTCTTCTCTCTCCTCCTGGCAGGGCCTCAGCAGGCCTTCACATGAACCTGCCAATAGTCCTCCCTGCCTCTATCTTGTCTCTTTCTAGATCACTTTGCATGTCTCCTCTACCTTGGAGGCACACAGAGTCCTTTGTGATGTGCCCCTGTGATCTCTCCACCTGGTTGCCTCACCTGCCTCCCACACCCTGTGCTCGCTTCTAGACTATTTGCAGTTCCTGGAAGGGACCTGGCTCTCTTTGGCCTCCCTCCTTTGCATGTGCAGCTCCCCAGGGAGAAATGGCCTTAACATTATAAGTTCACCTGATCAATTCTAGGGCATCTCAGAGCTCACCACAGTGGTTCTCTCCTCTGGGAGAGCCTTGGCTACAGTTCCGGCTCCCTGCCCCGAGCACCCTCTGCTGACTGTTATCCAAGCCCTCTTAACACGCCTCCTCAGCCATCATTTCACAATGAGTCCTGTGCACCTAGGAGCTCCCGGAAGCAGGGACTGTGTCTTTTTCCTCTTTATTCTCAGAGCATTGTAGAGACTCAGGTACAATGGTGGAGGACACAGTGGTTATTCTGCAATTTCTCTAGAGTTGGGGCCTAGGGGTAACAGTCTGGTGGGAAGAAGGGCTTAGGGGATTCACCCTGAAGCCACATTTTCAATTAACATTTCATGTTGTTTTTGTCTACTATTTAAAGTTACGAGTCTTAAAACACAATGACGATTTCTAAAAATTACATTACCGATGATTGAGAAAAATGGCAGTTTTCCATATTTAAGAATATTATTTTAAGTTTGTGTGACTGGGGTGGTGGAAAATAGAAATGCAGGGGCTACTAAAGCATTCTCATCCCCTTCCCCACCCTCAGGTCCTTTGGACAGAAGAGACAGAGGGATGTGAGGAGAAGGCTTGGATGGTGAACCGTGCAGTGCTTTTAAATTGTGACAGTTACTTGTGCTTTTTTTTTACTTTTTTTTAATGGAGGTAATGGGGCTTGAACCCAGGACCTTGTACATGCTTAGCACGTGCTCTATCACTGAGCTATACCCACCCTTCCCCCCGATATTTGTGTTTTTAGTGGGCATAATGTGCTGGTAGCAGGTACTTTAGCATCAGATACAGTCACCTGCCTCTGACCATCACGTTAATACCTTTCCCTTGAGCTAGAGAGCTAGTCTGTTTCCAAACGTTCAATAAATTATCTACATTTTCTTTTTTCTTAAACAAAAGGTATTAACTCATTTTTTTCTTTAGTATCGCCTATAAATAAAATGTGATTTTATTAACCATTTACCAAAGTGTTAAGTGTAATAAATATTAAGTACAGATTTCTGAAGCATCAGGCATCACTGAAGATCCACATTCTGCTGTTCTGTCTCTCTGTTAGTCACCTTACTTTTGGAGTTCTGGAAGCGGTGCCAGGCAGAACTTGAGTACAAATGGGAGACGGTTGAGCAGGAAGAACAAGTCTGGCCAGAATAGGAGGCGAGGTGTCCCCACGTGGAGATAGATGAGATTACCCAGGAAAAGCGGGCGCTGTTTAGATGCACTTTATTCTGTTTGCTTCTGGACTTGTCAGCCTTGGCTGTGTGTTGGAATCACCAGGGGACCTTAAAAAATGTTGGTGCCTGGGTTCCATCACTGCAAACTCTGATTGTACTTAGTGGCCTGGGGGCGCATTCTGGCATAGGGAAGTTTTTAAAGCTCCTCTGGTTATTCTAATGTGCAGCCAAGTTGAAGGAGCACTGCCTGGAATGGTGGACACAGAAGAGAAGTGAGGTCCTTCCTTCATAATAACAGTAAAAAGGGGGAAAAGAAAAAGACTGGTATAAGTGTATATGAAAAGAGGCATTGATTTGTATCCTTTCATGACACCAATAAAAAATGCAAAATATAAATTAGCTGCAATGACTTAGATGTAGAAGGAAAGACAAATTGGTTTTTATAGTTGACTCCCATTTTTTTAAATGCGCCTTCATTATTGTGGCCTCCTTTTCATCATAGACTAGGTGCCCCTTTGTCTTGAACTAAGTCCCGGTCACTGCTCCCCCTTCCTACTGGGATGTGCACAAAGCAGCATGGCTCTCATCCTAAAGTCAGAGAAAGGGTAGAAGAAGCAGGGAAACATTTGTTGAGGTGCCATCAGTGTTTGAGCAGTGTTTGAGCTAGTCATTTTACATAACTGGAAATGTAAATTTATTGCTGCCACTCCTGCTGCAAAATTAAAAAAATAAAACTGTATATCTTTGTATCAACATTCCAGAGCTATGAAAAGATGATTTTTGAGTCATTTGTATTATTGCTTCTTTCCATCAGCTGAGATAATTTAGAGCTGATGGTGCTTGCAGTCAGCAGCAGCAGGACAGTAGGTTGTGAGAATGAATAACTCTTGGGAAAAAAATGCTTTTACTAGGAGTATCTGAAAATGTCTCCAAATATAGATTTAATAAATTGAATCACAGATCTACAGAATGTTGGCACTGAAAAGATATGGAGGGAGCAGGTCAAACTCCTCTTTTTATAAATGGAAAAAAATGAGGTTCAGCTACCAATAGAAAGTGACATTTGTCTTTTACAATGTAATAAGCTTCTAATAATCCCCATTATGAATAGTTCCCATTGTTTACAACTGAAGATGGGGGTAAAAGCATATGTTGGTGAAAGACTGTACATTCAGAGATGAAAGCTGAATCTTAGACAAAATTAGATGTTCATAATGCTTTTGAGTCCTGAAAAACAAAAACTTATCATATTGGCAGCATACAAAAAATACTGAAGAGAAGATTTTTGGTCATTTAAACTGCCAAGTTTAAATTTAATTTTGCAAGCTAATAAGTTTAAATTTTCATTGGGACATGCTTGTTGAAAAATTGAAGATGAAGACTCATTTAACTTTATCATTCTTCCTTATTTAAAAAATTGCCTTATTTTTTTTTAGTTTTTTATTTGAAGTATTTTACTTTACTTGAGAAAGCATGCTCCATTGTTTAGAGAGGCCAGCGTTGTGGTAGTGAGATCTTGCGAATGAAGTTGCCTAAATTCATATTTGAACACAGCAGCTTGCTTCCTGAGTGATCTTGGACAACTTAACTTCTCTGTGCCATAGTTTCCTATAAAATAAGAATAAGAGAGTTGCTTCTTCATGACAGTGGTAAGGATGGGTCGAAGTAATGTATAGAATCTACTTGGAAGGCTTCCTGGCACAGAGGAAGGGCCATGTACTTAGTTACAGCTATTATTATACTATATCTGGTTTTATAATCCAGTTAAATCTTGATTCTTGCTGATTTCATCTCTTAAAAAATTCTAAATATAAACTCTAAAATGGAAACTCTTAAACTTCATAGTTGTAGCTAATTAACACATAAATCTCAACCAAGAAACACACAGTGGACACCAGTTAGCTGCAGACAACTGTGATTCTTTCTGTCCTGCACAGACCCTAAGCTGTCACTACCTTCACTTCTGAAATCAAAGGCAAGCTAAGGAATAGAGCTTTAAATCTTGGCCTCATCAGGTGCTCAGACCATGGCAGGGAAACAGTTTACTGTTCACATGTGCATTTTCAAAAAATAGTATTAAAACGAACACTGTACATATTTTGTTGTGTGTTTGACATCGTTAACAGAAAAGAAAAGGAAAAAAAACAGGAAAAAACCCATGCATTTACAAACAAGGAGGCTATGTCTGAAATTTTTTTTTTATATTATGTTTAGGATTTACTGACCAGTTAGGAGAAATATCATTTCATTGGTGTAATCCCTTGATTGACTAAACTTGTTTTTTTAATTAGGAAGAAGAGCGTGTTCCCTTTACCACCTGGGGAAAGTGTATACATATAACCCTTTGCGCAAGTGCTCTTTTTCTGGGTAAGAACCTGCCACAGACTTTTAAAATCTAATGTGAAATGCTGAGAAATCTGAAAGTCAAGCTGGGAACTATGTAGTCTCATAGAGGAAACTTTTTCCAGAGAACATCTGAGCCAATGCAGGGCGCCGCTCTGGAGGTTCCACAGTCTCTTCTGCTCACAGTGCTTCCCCCAATTCTTTTCACCTCATTTGTTCAAATCAGATCAGTGGTTTAGGATTCTCCAGGGTCTGATTAAGAGACCAGATGGAGGCATTAAATTTCTAAAATTTTCCAAGTGTAACAACCTAGGTAAAATGTCTAAGAATAGCCTAACAAAAGGATAGTAGGAACTATCAAAAAATAAAAGTAAAAACTACTGAAAGATATAAAAGGTGCTTTAATCACATGATTCTAGATTAAAAGATCATATCTCCAAAATATCAGAAGTTATAAAATTGATTTGGGTTTATTGTGAATAAAATCATATTAGTAATATAAAAATTAATAAAATAATGAGAGTTTTACTAGTTCAAGAATAGCCAGATTATAAAATAAGGCAGGAAGTCCAGATATGGGCTCTGATATCAATAATAATTTAATATAAGAGATGGAAGGCATTACAAATCAGGGAGATAAATAAAGGTTATTCAGTGAATGAAACACTTGTTAGCTACTTGGGGGAAAAGAAAAGATTGAAATCATACAGTGAACCATATATTGTGATAAATTCCAGAAACATTTAAAAAGTAACACAATTAGAAAAAAAACTACAAATAAATATGGATGAGTATACAACCTCTAGATGGACAGTAAGTATCAGAGGAAATTATACAAAGATTTCCATGCATCAGAGCATCCTAATTTTAAACAAAACACCAGAGAATGTTATTTGCTTACAAATCCGACAAGGGGCTAATTCCTTCAATACATAGAGAGTTCAGATCACTTCAAAGGTAACATCAAAATATCTCAGAAGCGTAGAAGGCAGAGAAGATGAACACACATTCGCAAAAGAAAAAATAGATGTCACACTTCAATGGTAATTCACTCAGTGCACATCAAAATGAAATAGTTTTCCACTTCTCAAGTGACACAACTCTGTTTATGAGGATGAATTGCCAGTGATCACCAATCCCATGCCTAGGTTACTGGATAATTTTTGTGAAGTATGGTTGATTTACAATGCTGTGTTAATTTCTGGTGTACTCCTCAAGCCTTCTTAGAAAGCAGTCTGGCAGTTGATATCAAGAGTCAAAAATATTCATATGTTTTAATCCACTAATTCAGCTTTGAAAAACTTTTAATCAGGAATTATTTCAAAATGGCAGGGAAAAGTCAGTATGGATGCAAGTCACAGACATACTTTTATATGTGTATATATATATATAAAATCTCAGCCAAAATATTCTTCCAACTCTTCACAAAGTAGAATAGTATGCAGTCATGAAAAAGTGTGTCCATGAAAATATTTTATGACATGTCAAAGTGTTGCGCTTATGATAGATTGGAGAATTAAATTAATATATAAAATGATTTGTAATATACAAACAATGCACCATTCTGAAGGAATTATGTCTATAGGTTGAAGCATTATTCTTATTTTATCTTTTATTCATTTTCAGAGTTGGAGTCTTTTGATTGTAGGTGACAAAATCAATCTCCAATGTGTTTAAACAACAACCAAGAAATGGGGATCCATGGGATTTATTGGTTCCTGTAAATGAAAACCTCAGGTCTGAGGTCTGGCTTCAGTCAAGGAGAGATACTCTAGCCCAGATGATGTCAAGGGCTGCTTTTGTCCTGTCTTCATTCTGTGTCCAAAGATGTCTCAGCATGATGCTTCTAGGCACGCAGTATCCCAGATCATCCATCCAAACCAAGACAGGTCTCTTTTGGCAGCTTCCTCTCTTGATAGAAGAAGCTTATGTTTCACATGGGCACCAGCATGTATCTCCTCACATAATAGTGGCTCTTCCTGGGTTATTTGCCAATTCTCCAATCATGTGCAAGGCCAATACAATGAGGGGTATTATTTGTCTTAAACCAACTGAGATCTACTTCTGGTGCTTCAGAAAGAGTGGGTCAATCGAGGTTAAATCACAGGACTAAAAACAAAAGGGAGGTTATTTATCCTAAAGCAAGTTCTGGGTCCTCTTCTAAGACTGGGGACAGATCCAGGACAGCAGTTCTGTCCACTACTGAGTACTTTCAAATTTTCTTTAATGAGCAAATGTTAAATTTATGATCAGAAAAGATGATAAATAAGAAGAAACTTGAGGAAGGAGAACGGAAAGCTTTCCTGTTTCTTAAGAAATAGTGAACCCATTAAGTGCTTGGAAGAAAAATGGAAATGTGTCAAGTTTGTAAAAGTTCTGAAATGAATTAGAATTGATTTTACAGACCATGTAGGAGACAGTGCTATACAGTTAGTGTGTCTTTGGGCTCTTTGAGTATTTCAGTACTTTCACTTAATAGTTGCTTCATTTGGGGCAAATTGCAACATCTCCATGTGGCTCTATTTCCACATCTGTAAAAGAGATATAATATTACCTTCCCCCAGGGTGATTGTGAGGATTTTGAAAAATAGATGTGTGCTGAAGCAATAGTAAGTATTTACGCATTCTTAACTATTATGTTTACTTAATACATAATTAAAAAATTACTATGGAGACTTTTAAAAAATGCATACTATTTAAATGGCCTATATGAGCTGTACAAGAGAGGAAGGCTTAATATACATTCTATAATACATTTTTCTCAGCCTTAACTAATTTTCACATTTAATCACAAACACACCAAAAAGTTATTCCTTTCACAAGCATGAAGACTTAACTGTGAAGAAAAGGATGATGAAAGAGAGTAGAGGAGAAAATAAAATGCTTTCTCTACAAACTGATGGCTTAAAAACTAAGAAAAAACACCTTTTTAAGACTTTGGTCACCATATTCATAGCTTATACTTAGGTAGAGTTTTTCACATGCCTGCGGTTAATGTTCCAATTGTTTTCACAATTAGTAAATAATTGACTCATCACAATAGTCCTATAAATTGCTATTATTATCTCCCCATTATATGGGTGAGGAGATTGAAGCCCCTAGAGGTTAAGAAATTTGCACAAGGCCCCACAGCTAGCATCAGAGCTGGGATCCAGATGCAGGAGTGTGGCTCCAGGAGGGGCTTGTAAACACTCCCTCTGCTCTCCCATGCAGGTGCAAGCCAGCCGCCTGCTATTACTGTAAATAACATGATGTGGTTCACTTAGTCCTGAAATTCACATTCTTTGTAGCTTTCTGTCTGGGGCACCCATCAGGAGCAGCCAGGGACACTGAGTACATGCTTCTGGACTATGACCAAGAAGGTAGATGGAAGGAAAACTGTTTAAAAATGGGATCTTTAATGTTCATTCTTCAGTGGCCAGAAAAAAAACCTGCCTAGTGAGGAACTGAAACCCTATTAGCCACGTGCAAATTTTGCTTCAGACACCCCCGCTGCCCTTGGGTCCACACAGTCAAAACTACTGTGGATTAGGGACATGAATCTTGTGCAAATGCAGGGAGTAGGAATACCTGCCATTTCAAGATCTCAAGGAGTATGAAAAGCATGTGAAGCTTTCATCAGCAGAGACCTGCTGTCACTCCCACTATTTCCCTCAGGGCATGTCCACAGCTTCACTGGTCCTATTCAGAATGAAGACGACAGCTAGCACCTGCTGACCCCTGAATCAGTGATAGGTTCTCCCTTGAAAGGAAGCATATCCCCTTCATGGGTTACAACTAGTTCATAACCTAAGTAATTCTACAGATGTAGAAGGGCTACTTTCATTTGTTCTGCTATCACAGACTTCCCTCCAAAAGATCATGCCACCAGTTACCCCATTTTCACCCATTAAAATATACTTAACAGGCTTCCTTCTTTAGTGCAGTTTTAGGTTTACAGAAAAATTCACAGAAAGTGGAGTTCCCATATATTCCCTATGCCCTGCACACAGCTGCTCCTGCTGCCAGCGTGTTACATTAGTGGATGCACTCATTCTTTTTGACATCTTTCATTCCTCCTCCCCTAAAATTTAACATGACTGATATTCACGTCTCTTATGGCATTTACGTGCGATTTATATCACTTCTCACGTTTATGTGAAGTTTACAACACATGCATGTTTTCTGTTTAAGCTGGGTTGGGGGCAAGTTTTCTGTGTAAAAATACGATCATTAGTGAGTCTCATGCTTCTGGGTTCTTGGGTTGTCAGGTCCTGTTAACCATTGTTTCAGTTATTGGGATCATTGTCTACGGACTTTCAGTGTTCATTGTATTTCCTGCAAAACTTCCCAAGAACCTGAATGGAACAGACCCAATCCAAAAGTACCTGACTGTGCAGGTGGGCCACGCCCATCACTGCTTCCCATATCAGTTTTATCATCATGGTGACCCTGAACGCCATATATGAGAAAGTGGCAATCATGATGACTGACTCTGGTAAGCTCCTCCTGCAGCTGAGATAATTTCTACACCAGTTTTAGAACCAGGTCAAAACAGAGACTATCTTTTAGGCACTTCAATTGCAGTACATTACAGTCTTTAGTTAACTTCAACTGCAAACCTATTTTCTCTAGCCTATATGAGAAGTGAATTAGCTCCATTTTTGCATTAGTAAAAGGGACAAAGGAAGCTTTAGAATGTCCAAGCTCTGTGTAAATATGTCAGTGCTTAATAATAATTTCAATTACATTAGATAATGTACCCTGTTGTTGAAAGTAAATAGTCTCTGTATTGCAAATAAGTGGAAGAGGGTCGTGGTTCCAGTGGCAGATTTGCTTGCGCGTTACGGAGAGGACAAGTAATCACACTGTTATGTGTCTTCCCCCCATGCTGTTCCTGTTAGTGTAACTCCATTCTCATCAGCTGCAGCTTCTATAATAAATGTTTCTTCTCTCTGGCTTGTATCCCACCCAGCGGCTTAGCGGCCTAAGTTAAGTGCTTCCAACACATTGCATGTGGCTGGGTGGTCCTCCCAGTGGTCTGCTCAGTGGTCATCTTCTGAAAATACTAAGACCAATTCAAATTCTGAACTAGGAGGATGACCCGTTTTCTGTTCCCCAAATGCTTCTAGCAAGTTGCCCCGTGTTTTGTTTGTCTTCTTCAATAGTCCTACCTTACTGCCTTTCAGGGAGACAAGAGAATATTATCTAGCAGGATGTTTAGAAGTAGCTTTCTTTCAAATTACACCTAACAGAGGACAGTTCTTTCCCATTGGATACTGTTGTGCTTATAAATTTTAAGGAACAGGTGACTTTTTTTTTTTTGCCTTGTGGGATATCACTTTCTTAGTGGGAGAAACTCTTACAACAGTGTGTACAGTTGGAATTAACATAGTGGATATGTTAAGAAATTCAAAACAGCTGGTATGAAAACAGTGTGAATTGTGTGTGTGTATGTGTGTATATATGTATATATATATATATATACACACACACACACATATTAAATGTGTTAACTCATGTGTCCGTGGCTTTGATTAGGGTCTCAAAGCCGTTCACAGTTTTACAGACTTACCTTTTCTTTATTCTAGCTGCAGAGCTCCCAAGGACCAGACTGACTATGAGAACAACCCAGCCATGAAGGTGTTCTTGTTCCATTTTGTCAACTACTACTCCACATGTTTCTACATCACATTCTTTAAGGGCAGATTTGTGACTTATCCATGAGATCTGGTGTATTGGCTGTAAAAATACAGAAATGAAGAGGTGTGAATACAGCTTTGTGTTCTGACAATCTAACCTGTTTCAGGTTTTCTCTTAGTTGCCCAATGAAGAGTGTCTTTACTCTCTGCTCCTTAGATTTTTTTAGGCATAAAATAATGACTTTATTTCATGTTAGAGCTATCTAAAATTTAAATGAGATTTTCTTTCTAATATTCCAGTGTGACCCATGTGATGTCTCCTTGAACTGATGACACAGCTGACAATAATCATGGGAGGACAGCCCATCTGTAATAACATACAAGAGGTGTTAATTCCGTGAGTACTCAGTCATGTGATCTTGGGTGGGTGAGAATGGCCCACCCACCCACATCATTTTCCTGCATGCCCATCTCTAGAACAGTGGAGACTCTCTGCTTATTAAATCTCTCCAGATAAGATGATCCAGCCAAAAGTATAAACGTACCTGATGTTTAATAATTATGTTTAAATACCTTCCTTTTTATGTTTAACATAAATCCCCAAGTGCTATAGTCTCTGCTTATTAGCCCACCACTGGGGACTGACTGATCAGAGCCCATTGAGAGATGGCCCTTTTTGGGGCCATGAACTTAGTTTTCCCACAATTTCCTGCAAATTTCTCCTCCTTTTATATATGCATTTAAAAATCCATAACAGGAATTTGTTGAGTGCCTAGTATGTGCTAGTCACTGTATTAAATGTTGTACATATATGTATGTGTGTGTGTGTGTGTGTGTGTGTGTGTGTGTGTGTGTGTACAAGTTAATCACCCAAACAATCCTTATTCTTATCTTCCTTTTGCAAATGAAGATCCTGTGGCTTAAAGAGGGTAACTGATATGCCCAAGCTCTCATTGCCAATAAGAGACCACTGTGGGACTCAGATGTAAGACACTATCTCTCTGAATCCATGTTCTTCTAAGAAGAGACTCTCTTAGGGTCCTAAGGCACAGGGTTACATAAAGTTTTAAGAGACACTTGTCTAAAATAATAACAACAGAGGTTTTGACTTACTGTTCTCTTCCTAAAATGAGAAAAGCAGATGTTAGCAAAGGTCACACTGTCCTTTTGATTTTCACATAAGCCCAATCCCACATCAAAGTGGACAGTCCAGTGTTATCTGCAATTTCTGAACATTTCAAGGAGCTTACTCTATTCACTTTCTGTTGCTGTTGTAACAAGTATCCCCAAACGTCATGGTAGTAGGAAGAGAAAAGAAAAAGTCTCTACTAAACAACGCAAATTTAAACTTGTAGTTTTCTTGAATGCAGAAGCCTGCTGAAGTCAAAGTGTTGGCACGGCTCTTTCTGAAGGCCTCAGGGGAACCTGTATCTGACTTTTCTGGATTCCAGAGACCACCTGCGTCTCTTGGCCTGTGACCTCTTTTCTCATTCTCAAGGTCAGCATGGTTGTGTGCCTCTGACTCTGAACCTGTGGTCAGATCTCCTCTCCTCTCTCCCCTCTTCTGCCTCTTTCTTCCTCCTTTAACGACCCTGGTGATTACACTGGGCCCAAATCTATAATCCAGCTGGTCTCTCTTAGAGTCGACTGGTTAGCAACCTTAACCACATCTGCAACCATAGGCCCCCTTTGCCAGGGAATCTGACCTCTTCCTATGTTCTGGGGATAAGGACATAGACATATTGGGGGGGAACATTTTTCTGCCTACCACACTAACCATTTTAAGACAATTTCTGGCTTTGAGTTTCTGTTTTCATGAAACTGTTGAACTCTCTTCTGTCTTGCCTTCCACACCAGCATTCTGCTCCTGGCCAACCTAACTGCAGAGCTCGCCCCTCTCTGTGGTGTCCCCCAAAACCACTTACACAAGCAGGTCTTACTGTTGTTTGGAGAATGGGGGAGAAATTCAAACAACTTGAATTTTGAAATAAAAAACCTCCATCATTTTAAAATCTTCCATGCCACTATAAAAATATTTATTTTTTTAACTTTGCTTTTTAATTTTTAAACTATTTTAAACTTTGTAACTTTTTTAAACTTTATTTTTTCTTATCATCCTTCATTGTAGGCTCCAGAAACCTGCTCTTCTGCCCACCGCATCCAAGTTCCCTTTCATTGTTTCTCCTCCCTTCACTAACCTTCCTTCTCTCTAGCTTATTACCAAGTTTCTGTCCATTCTCTTTATAGGGCAGTTAAATTATTTTTTCTTTCTTTCTTTCTTTCTTTCTTTCTGTTTTTGCAGAGTGAACACCTTTGCGTGTCAGTGTGTCCTTCCACATTTCTTCATAATGGCTTCATCTTTCAGCTTCAGTATGGATTACTGGGGTCTGTCTCGAAACAAAGGCATTTCCCTTGTCCCCCAGCTCACCACGCCCCTCAAAAAAAGATTCTGATCTTCGCTGTGAAATGAATCTTCTTTTTCCCTACTGTGCAGTAGACAATCCGTACCCTGAGCTCACAGTCAGATATTTCCAGAGAAGTAAAAGTAGGTCATGTGCAAATAATACTACTTTTCTCTGTGAAAAGAAATACAGCAGATAGAGGAAATACTTAACTCAGATTACTCAAAAGCATTTCCTGAAGGAAATAAGTAAATTATTTAACAATAAATTTTGTTGAATCTGGTTATCTGTGAGCTATTTTTACCAATCAAGGAGGATATATTTCCTAAACTGGTACTGAGCAATTCATGTGAAATGAAACTTGCTCACATGAACTAGTTTAAAGTAAAGGATGCATTATAGTATCTGTGGTCTGTTTATACCTTCGCTTAAATAAGCACATTGTTCTAGGTTCCAGTGAGCTGAACTTTGCCTCCATGTATTTCTACTATGGGCTAAAATATTTAGGGAATTTATTTTGAATTTTGTTTCCCTTTTTTGAAAACCAGGAATTCTGAATTGTAGCCAAGTTCAAGGGTGGCTTGTTTTTTCCTCACTGCCTCTTCTCTTTGTATAAGTGCAGTTTCCTTCTTAATTTTTCATATAAAATCCTACCATACCAAAGATCTATCAATTACTCTTGCTGCACCAAAACTATACCCATTCTCAAAAATACATAGGAAGGGAAAAGAAAACTTATCAAAATTAGCTACTATTTTCATGCTATTTGAATATGTCTAAAGGAACATAATGAAATGAATTTCACCATATCTCACCTGCCTCCACCCCCCCAATCCCATGTGGGGTTCTTGAGTAGGATTCTGGGAGCAAATGAAGGAAAGTGATGCCGTGATCCAGGCTCCCTCTGGGGTCTCCCCAGCACTTGGATTGGCACTGGTATAAAGTAGGTCTCAGTCCGAGCCAGCTGAGTGAGTGAGTGACTCACAGGCATCGAATGTGTAAAATCAGTGAATTAACAGCATTCTTTGTAGGACTCAGAGAATAAGCTGAGTGCCCTGTGGCCTTCCCAGCCTCACATACTATTTTGATGTTGGGGTCATTTCTGGGAATGTTATTCTGTACTGGACAAAAGGCTAGTACAATTCCAGGGTTAAGCAACTTTCCTAGGGAAATTTTATGATAAAATATTAAGAAAAATAGTTAAATGCCCCAAATGACATAGCATTGTCCTTTGGTGTTTAGATAATGTATGGCTGTAATTTTCTTACTTTATATGTTTTCTACATTTTCCACTATGTGTATGCACTACTATATAATAAGAAAAACAAATGTTTAAAAGAGAAAATCTCTCTTCTCCAGATATGATTTGGTTAGAGGATGAGTCAGATACATATAATAAGAGAATCTTATTTACATGTGTCCATAATTCACTCTTTAAATTCAGGAACAGGAAACTCAGGAATGAAATAGATTAAGAGAATCAAAGATACTTGTATTCAAGATTAGCAAGTAGGAGTGTCCTCAACAGAAATGGTGATAATCAATAATGCAGGGATTAAATGTGATAATGAAGGTACAAAGACAACATGAAGTAGAAAATGCCACGTGGCAAGCACAGAGTAAAGGGCAATTTACTATGATTATGCCAATATGTGTGGTCAATTCCCAAGCAAATGATTGTGTAACCCCTGCTAGAGGGAGAAAGCTTCCAGCCTTGGCTGAAGAGGGGGGAGGATCCAGTGTCTGTATTTTCTAAAATGTCTACAGTTGCTTCTCATGTGCAAATTGATATCCCTGCACGAGAACCATAACCCAACAGAAAACCCAAAAGACCGAGGACAATGATGGGTGGACGACAGCCCAAGCTTTTCTGCCACAGATGAGTGGTTCCACTCAGGAAGACTGAGCAAGAGGCTCAGAGTCTTAGCTAAGGACAAGCAAGTCGGGACTTCTAATACGACCTAATGCCATCGACAGGGGAGGGCATTTCAGCACAAGAAGGGAGCGCCAGGTGATTTAACATGGAAGTTTCACCCTGGATCCATACAGTGATGGATTTGGGTCCCGGAGGGTAAAAGCCCTGCTTCCCTGTGGCATGGACCGGATTCCACAAATGCTGAGACAGGAAGTATGAGGCAGAGAAAAATTCCCCCAGGAGAATCCCGAGTCTGGGTGCCAGGGAGGGTGATGGACGAGCGTAGTCCCAGCGCCACCCGCACCGCAGGGCTCCGAGTGGCTGTGGAGCTGCGCGCCCCCGGCCGGACCTCAGACCTGCCTGCAGCGCTCCGGGCTGTGGCCTGGGGAGCGGCTTCAGCAGGAGGCTGGCCCCGTCATTCTCGTAGGTGCTGCAGTGACCCCCACCCCTGTGGCCACGGTGATCCCAAGCCAAGGGTCTAAGTGACTTCAACCCTATTTACAGGTGGCCACAGCCGGATAGCCAGTGCTGCTCAAAAGGAAGATCCCACATGGGGTTTTGCTGTGTCAGGGGGGTTGCTAATACCTGGCCTGCTTTGAATCGTTTCATCGTGACAGCAGTCTGGGCAGTGGAAGTTTCATCTCTCAATTTTATTTCAACTTTTTTTGTTGAAAGTATAGTTGGTTTACAATATTGTGTTAATTCTTGGTGTACAGCATAGTGGCTCATATATATATATATATATTCCTTGTCATATACTTTTCCACTAAAGGCTATTAAAAGTTATTGAGTGTAGTTCCCTGTGCTATACAGAAGGATCTTGTTCTTTGAAACAAAAATTACTAAACAAAGTAACAAAGTAAGCAGACTAAACCTAGCCATGTATATGACACAGCTGAGTTTATCTAAGGATTTAAATGTGGTTTTGATCTCCAGGATCTCTTTATCCAAGTATCATATGTACAGTGCCTGTGGAACACTTCTCAGAAAAATGTTCTAAAATCATAATATATAGAGAATAAAGAAGAAAGATAATTATACTGAAAAGCAGATATCAAAATATAGAAATGGGCATTTGTGATACAGTAATATCTGAAATATTGGAAGAACGTGTTGAATAAGAGGATCCTGTGGTGAGTCTACTAACCGCAACATTCTGCCATAGCAGTGAGTGTAAATCATCTTCTGAGATCTGCAACAATTGCATTTTGAATGTAAATAAAGTTAAATAACAAATAAGCCATGAAGTGTGGATTCAGATTCCGGGGTATCTCGAGTCCATATCCCCAGCATTTCCCAGGGCTCCCTGCTCTTCCCCTAATGTCATTGAAAGAATTGGGGAACGTTTGTGAAGCGAAGGGCATGTTCCATTGCAAAGAAATCTCGTAGCAAACCTGGGAGCATGGCCAGTGAAAGGTTAATGCTGAAATTAGAGGCCGTGGGAAACCAAGCAGAGGCAGCTCTTTACAAGTCACATCATATGCTCTGTGTGTGTCTACGTGTGTATGCATACAGACGTGTGGGCATGTATGATGTATACACCTGCCTTTCGTGTGAAGCCGCCTCACTGTCCAAATTTGAAATACATCCAAACGTGCAGTTCAGTCAGCCGAAACTCAGCCAGATGCTAAGTTGTCTGTTGTTGCTCTGTCTCTTCTGCTGAACTCCACGAGTAAACCACGCGCCAGCTGTTGCTTTCAGGGACAACAGCTCTGTAGGCTACAGGTCCATGCCTTGTTTCACTGCCAACTCTGATTTCCTTTCAGGATAAATTGCCATTTGAAAAGGGGGAAGCATTCAGTTGGCCCACAAGCCTTTGAGTGAGGAAAAAACATAACTTTAGAGACAGCTCTGTGGGACAGCATCCAGAAGGGGACAGAGCATTGGGCTGGGAGTCGAGGCTGTGTTTCTTTCAAGCTCTGCACTGAATTTGAGGTGGCATGTCACTTCTTTGTCCCTTGATTTGTTCAGCTTGTATTAGGGTCTTGGACCTGTTCTATCCAACATTAGAGTATCACATTTTTGCTCGGTGACCCTCCATGGCTCCGCAATTCCTTCAAAGGGAAAAATGCCCACATCCTCACGGCAGCCTCTAAGGCTCCACCCCCAAAACCACCACTTATTTCCTATTCACTGTGGCCCACACCAGTCTCCATGCTGTCTGTCCAGCGTGAGGGACCTGCAGGCCTGTGATCACTGTTTCCTCTGCCCCTCCTCTGCCCACCCCTTTGCTTCAGTCTTTGCCTTATTCAAAGGTCACTGCCCCATCCCCACTCCTCCCTAGCACACATTCTTCGCTCTCCTTTATTTTCCTCCACAGCACTTATCACCAGCTCACAGAACCTGTATTTCTTTCTTTTACTTATTTTCTCTGACGACTTTCAGACTGGAAAGGCCATGGTGGATAATAGGAGAGAAGTGGGGGTAAAAAAGACAAATGAGGGAAGGCATCTTCTAAAAGCTAAAATGAACACCTGAAAAGGAGGTAGGAGATAAAGTAGTAGTAGTCGTTACAATTTTGGTAAACCCAAGGCACGTAGTCAGGACTAGTTTTCACAATATTTGAGGGTAGGGAGGCAGCAATAAAAAGAAATTTATCCTGAAAACAAGAAATTAAATTCTTGGGAAGATGATGTGTTCAGCTTGAGATATCAGTAATACCTTTATGACCTTGGTCTGATAATATCCTGCCTTATAATTTGATCTGTTTGACAGCTGGATCATGAATCTAATGATGCCACAGTTTTGGGAGCAGAACAGACCAACCCACGATGGGAACGGGAAAACCATCTGTATCCCATGGGCAAACTGGGGTTATTTTATGAATACCCTGAAATGAGTAAGTCATCAATGGAGATTTCTGTGCTGTCGGTTATACTAGAGTATGCTTTGGGTCTCA
Organism: Vicugna pacos; assembly: GCF_048564905.1. NCBI lineage: Eukaryota > Metazoa > Chordata > Mammalia > Artiodactyla > Camelidae > Vicugna > Vicugna pacos. The sequence continues at coordinate 1,418 of NW_027329004.1, read as the reverse complement.
GAAGCATTGGTTACCGAGCCAAACAATGTCCTAGCATACTGAAACGGAGCCCGCTTTTCTCGATTAGATGCAATTATGCAGTCAGGCTTTCAAATAGGGTGCCTGTGTGTATCTTTGTCAATATTTATGTTGCACAAAGCTGAAGATTTACTGCCAAGGAATGAAATGGAATACTCATTCAGATACGTCTCCTCCATTGATTCTCAGATCCTTCTGGTCATGTCGTCTAAGGATGAACTCAGAACCGTTACTAGATGTGACTCAGCTCAGGCTGTAGCCCGTGTGGCACAGCTGTTGGCTGATATCCTTCTAAATAGAGTCATGTGAGCCAGCCAGCCTGTGCAGAAAGCCCGCAAGCACATCCTGCCTCATTGCAGCAAGGTTCACAGGGTCACCCCTTCCACATCTCACACCTGCCTTTGATATTGTTCCTATTTCTTCTGGCTGATGGTTTCTGCCTGATTCCTTGAGTGACATCATGTCACATCACTGGCTTGAATTCAGGATGAATTTGCTGATCTGGAGTATCGGTAGAACACAGATCCCCTCCTTCTCCAATGACTTTGTCCATTTCTGTACATTTGCTTGGGCTCTGTTCCTCTTTGGTTGAACTTGGTTTTGAGCTCTCAGTTGCCTTTAAATTGTTGAATCTCAAAATAGATTTCCATAGGAAACGTTATCTTTTCTATTATGCATGGCGCACTTTTATCTACTAGAAGGCTGATGATGTGCACGTTTTGTATCTGAGCCCTTTCAGCTCACCACTGCCTTGAAGTAGTTTTTTTTTTAAGCTTAGGAGACAGGAAAGGATTTTTGTCAGTAGGCTTTGCATTTATGCATGCAGGTTCTTGTTGGCAAAGGCACCCCTTTGTGCTTCCTGTTTATAAGTCTACAGATGGAGTTTTCTTTTTCCTAAATTACATTCTATATATAAAATAATTGCTTTTAACAATATACATTATACATAGAAATGCATCTGGTTCCCTCGGTGAATGAAAGGTCATCTTGTGGCATCTTCAGTCAGCTATGCTTTGTGGCCTGGTGTCTGATTTGAGTTTCATCTTTGCTTTTGTTGTGTTTAGTGACCAGGTTCCATTAAGGGTGCAGCTGCTGTCCCTGGTGTAGTAATTATGTTCGTTTATTCTTCTTATTTTCAAAAGGACTTTAAACCAATGACCTGTTATTCCAAAATGAGTCATAATTGTAAATATGTCTTATTGGGGCTATTATCAGTATTAATAATAACAACAACATTCTGGGGGCAGCATATCATTAGGTATTTTAACACACACAAAAAAAGCCTTGGAAAAAAGTTATTCTAATTAAGTCAAATAAATGTCATGAAAGGAAAAGTTGTACGCTTTTGGGAGAAATTGATAAGGCTTTTAGAAATTTATAGTCTCATTAAAATATCAATT
>NW_027329003.1:0-30919 GCF_048564905.1 Vicugna pacos | reverse complement strand
TCACAAGGAAGTTCTATGGCAACAAACTGCATGTATATATGTTTAATCTTCTCACACCATTTGCTGATATGCGGACACAGCTTCAGACAGCCTGTCTGGCTAATTCAGGTCAAACTCGATGCATTTTCTCAGCGGGTTCTTTTGCATGAGTTAAGTGCAGCCAACATTTCACCCGCAAATATTCTAGTTCTCGTGATTTCCATATCCGCCGAGGGCTTTGAAATTACGTCATTTTCCTAAGATGATCCTTTATTCGCAGAGTGGACTTTTGTTGCTATTTCTGTTTCTGCTTGTTTTCTTCTTTCCAGGTAGCTTCACAAGAGCGAAGGAACAGACTTTTCTTAACTTGGACAGGAACTTTCTTATCTGAGATTCTTTAAAGCCTTTTTTCCACGTTCAATGAAAGCAATTATCTTAAGTGAACAAGCATAGGCAGAAATATTTGAGAGGTAGTCCAGGAAGATACTTCTATTTTTTTAAAAACCAACCACTTTTCATGTGTTTTTGATTTATTGGGATGTACATAGCAAACTGCATGGATTTTCCTGAAGTGGTAAATTGCAGTTTAAATGTGCACAGTCCCTGTTCGCCAACATTTTATTCAACTGTCCATCATGTACTCATAGCACTAAATTTTGCTTCCTTTACAATATGAATTTTATATTGTTCAGAAGCTCAAGAGCAATTTTCTTCTAGTCAACTGTTTTCCTACAGGAAAATGTCACCGTGTAGATAAGTCACAATAAGATCAACTCATGAATATTCACGGGGTGTATTTTGAGTGCGGTATTACCCACTTAATGCTCTTTTGCTGGCTAGATCACCCATATTCCTGATTACTTTCCCCCATTAAATCCTTAATTGCTATTTAAACCAGGCAATTTTTCATAGTAATTCTTGCCCAGTCTAGTGTCCTGGTATTGCAACTTGATATTACATATGACACGTAATTCCCTCTCATTTTTGAAATTTATGTGTAATTCATTTCTTGCTTTGCTTTTCAAATCAGAGCGTTTTAATATTTTAAAATTCATTGGCCACCCTTTTCCAAAAGAGAGGACTTCCGAGCCGTCCTTAGAAAACAGATCCCACTACGGAAATTCTATAATATATCCCTTTCATTAAAAAAAAAAAAAACGATCTCAGTTAGTATAATCATTCAAAAGTCTTCATTTCTCAATTTAGAACAAAATATTTTACACTTGGATGTAAAATATTAGTTGGTGCTAGGCATAGAGATACACCATTTTGAGCTACTGTGACTCCCTAGAAATCCTAGAAGCTAGTAAATCTTTTTTCTCAGAATTGACATTCACTCCTAAACACTCCCCTCTCCAACTTTCGCTACACAGTTTCTTGCCAACTAGTTAATGAAGATGTAAAAAGTCTTTATTCAATGTCTGCAGAAATACAACATCATGCATATTTTCTTGCTTAGATTTTGGTTAATGTTTTTGGAAGCGTCGACAAACTTTGAAGAATCTTGGCTGTGTTGATATTAGGTACTATTCAATCGAGTCTAAATTGACTGTATACTGCCTGGTGAATGAAAAGTTTACTTTTTCCTATAAAGATGAAAGTTTTATCATATAGAATTTCTAATATTCAATCTAATATCAATCAACCATGGAAATATATTGAAGTTTATATCTTGACATGCTTGGAATATTTGAATTAGTACGTGCATATGCTTGTGTTTACTTGAATAATTCAGGTAATGGACTTCTACACGAATGTGATGTGTTCCGCCCTCTCTGTATCTGGCTTTGATTCTTACTTTTTATTTTAAGTTCTGAGGGACAGTCTCCGCTCCATTGTTTGGCAGGCTAGATCATTCTGGTCCGGCGTGCTAGTCATGCTTGGGTGACCTGTGATGCGATTATAGGGAAATGCCTGTTGCAGTTGATCAAGCTAACTGCCTGACCCCATGTCACAGTGAAACTATCCCTAAGGGAGGTAATGCATTCTGTGAAGGTCTATTTTATTTTCACTTTTGTGGGAATAGGTTTCTGTAGGGGCATTTGAGGGGTATGTAGAATACAGCAATTTCGGAGTCAATCAGACCTGAGATTTGGCCCAGAAAGACCAGTTCTTTGATCTTAATCAAAGATTAAGTTAGTTATTAGTTAGTTAGTAATTACTTAGTTAATCTCTCCATGCCTCAGTTTTCTTATCTATTGAACATGGGTATTAATACTGGTAGGTAGGGGCTAGTCTGCCCAAACCTGATCGTTTGCAAAGCGGTTGGCTGCCTTCGGAGCCCTCTGGCAGCCCGTTATGATCTAATGCCGTATGGCTCGGGTTAGTTCCAAACCCTCCACCCCCGTATTCATCATGCCTTTTGGGGAACTAGTGCTCGTCTGGTCAAGCGTGCTCACATGGTGGGTCCTGACACTATCTTGACACAGTACATCATTGCAACTACAAGGCTTGGACCCCAGATCGCCACATGAAGGGGGATTGGTTCTATCTAGAACCGTACACATTAAGCTTCCAGAAAAGGGCTGATGCCAAGATTCTGCCATGTCTTGTTTCTATTTGTATCTTGGCTCCCAATGATGGCAGTAAAGAGGCATTCCTAAACATGGAGTTTATAGAAAAGAGCCTGAAAAGTTGGGTCTCTCTTCCAGCCTCACGAAGTCCCTTCAGGCTGTTCTGTACATAACTCAGTGGGAAAGGCCAATACACACACCTACTTCTGCTTTTATTTTCACGCCCTTTCCCCAAAGAAAGATGCTCCAGTAGTTTAGGAAAAAATCTTAATTCTCCCAAGTCACTTGCTTTAGTGTTTAAATTCATCCGATAATTGCACAATTATCCACTTTGTTTCGACTGTGTAGATAACCTGGCTCAAGTCCATTAACCAACTAATGTACATCAAAGATGAGAAAATCAGGAGATTGTGCATATGTTGATATTTCAGGTTTCAACCCAAAGGTTTGCCTGTAACACTGATGTCTGCTGTCCTCATTAAGAATTATCAAATCAAAGTAGTATGCATTGAAACCAGCAAATAAGTTGAAGTAGGTATTTACTCTTTGGCTGCCAGCTTGGAGAGACACTTTCTTCACTGGAGGAAGAAAAGTTAAATGTCCCTTTTGATTCTAGAAGACATTTCAGGTACGAATATCTCAACTTTTGGTGAGAGTTAACTCACCAGATTTGAGCATCGCTACAAGTACCTAGAATGGATTGTGTCAGGCTTCGTTTCTGATGGGCCGCCATGTCCAGCCCTGCCAGCTGGAACTAGTAATGCCCTTCTCTCACAGAGGTCTCCTCGCCCTAACTCCTGCCAGCATCAGTGACTGTGGCTGAGCCGTTGGTGGCACCTGACTTCTAGTAGGCTGCTAGGCTAGCTGACCTGTAAGATGATGGCCTCATTGTTTTGCTCCATAGCAGTCTTTTCCTCCTCTGGGGCTATAACTCTGTCCTGAACTTCAGCTTGGATGGGGGTTGCCTGCCCTGCTACATGGGGTGACCTTGGGCCCAAGATGGCACAACAGAACGATCATGGGCTTTGGAGTCAGAATCCACATTCTGTCTCTTACAAATTGAATCGCCTTGGGCAAGTGACTTAATTTTCTTGATCATAATGGTGCTTATTTATAAGATATAATACACATCTCATATTCTGTGAGGGTGAAATGGGCTAATGTACATGAAGGAGCAAGCACAGGGCTCGGCATCTTTTGGCAGCCTATTATTGACATGGCCTTGCAATAATGGATTTATTACTTGGAACCACATCTGCTTAGCTTTGACATTAGCTAGATTCCTGCCGTAATGTCTGCTTCTCCACACCCCCTCCCAATCCCACCTCAACTCTGGCCTCTTTAGTTACTGAATGCTTCATTCTTAGTTTAGTTTCTACAACATAGTGGGATACTGAACAAAGGGATGAATGGATGCATGCATGGGTAGGTGGACAAACATAAGAATTCCTGACCAAACCCAGTCCTCTGTGTGCCCTTTAGAACACAGCCCGTTGGACTTCTGGCTTTCCTTAGGGCGACGGAAATCTCCATTAATTAACTTTCCATGACCCTGTCTTTCTCCTTTGCCTGCATTGTTCCTGGAGCTGCTTGTCCTGAAACAGTGTGGATTTTAACACACTGTGGGGGTTTTCTGGAGATTAAGGCAGTCCTCTTTCTTCAACTACAAAAGACTAGCGACATAGACCATTCATGATTATCTCGACCAGGAAGGCTTAAAAAAAGTTACCCATTGTTAAGGCACATGGTACTTTTGACCCGCTAACATCCCCTAAGACGAACTTGCAAAGCAGGCCAGAGGAGCAACTTTATTTTAACATGTGAGCAAATGAACTTGATAACCATACAACGGCAGCACAGAGCAACAGAACATTCCCCTTTAAACTCTTAAAGTTGCAAGATGGAAAGAGAAAATAAGCATAGGATACTCCAAAGTCTTTATGTTTTGAACCACGCTGTAATTTTTTCCTGTTTCTTATTTTACAATCAATAATAGATTTGATCATCAATAGTAGAGTAAAAAGAACAGTTGTGGTCTGGTGTTATTAATGTTACTCTTCTTGGCTGTGACAATCTTGGCAGGTACAGGTCAGAGACATGTCAGAGAGCTTGACTTTGGATAAACTTCTCTTTTTCCCAGTTGCCTAAAAAGGGAAAGGCAGCAATAAATGGTCCTAAAGGAGTTCCACGTCTGGTTGTACCCATGAAATTATAAACTTAGAAACCAGCATAAGTAATATGTGATTTTTTTTCTTATTGAGATATAATTCACATACCATAAAATTCACCCACTCTAAGTATACAATTCAGTGGTTTTTAATATATTCATAGGTTGTGCAAAACACTGTGTAATTACAGAACATTTCCATCACCCTAAAAAGAAACTCTGTACTCATTAGCAGTCCCTCCCGAGTGCCCCCTCTCCACAGCACTTGATAACCACCAATCTACTTTCTGTCTCTATGGATTTGTCTCTTCTAAACATTTTATATAAATGGAATCATACTTACATGTAATTTTGTGCTGGCTTTTTTTTTTTAAACTTAGCATAATGTTTTCAAGGTTCATCCATGATGTACCATGTATCAGTACTAAGTCCATACTTATTACCAAATATTATTCCATTATATGGATAGACCACATTTTGTCTATGCATGCAGCAATTAACAGACACTTGTGTTGCTTCCACTCTTCAGTTGTTATGAGTAACGCTACTATGAACATTTATATGCATATTTTTGTGTGAACGTGTGTTTTCAATTCTTCTGGAGTGGAATTTCCCGGTCATATGCTACCTGGATTTACTTTTTGAGTAGCTGACAGACCATTTTCCAAAGTGGCTGCACCATTTTACGTTCCTTCTAGCGATGAATGAGTATTCCAATTTCTCCGCATCCTCATGAACACCAATCACTGTCCATGTTTTTGGTTGTAGCTACACCCTAGTGAAGAGGAGTCATACTGTGCTTTTGCTATGCATTTTCCTGTTGATTAATGATGTGTCGCATCTTTTCATGTGCTTATTTTTGTGCATATCTACTTTGGAGAATGGTCTTCAAATGTGTTGCCAATTTTCAGTTGGGTTATTTGTCTGTCTTTTTATCATATGAAGAGTTTTAAATGTTCTTTATACATTCTGGGTATTAGACCATTATCACGTGTGATTAGCACGTATTTTCTGGGATTCTTTGGGTTGTCTTTTCAGTTTTTAATGGTGTCCCTTGAGGCACAAAAGTTTTCCATTTTGATGAATTCCGATTTATCTACATGTTTTGTTGCTTGTGCTTTTGATGTCATATCATATCTCAAAGACCAAGTTCCCAAAGTTCCAAGTTCACAAAGACTTACTCCTATGCTTTCTTATTAGGGGTTTCATAGTTTTAGCTCTTACATTTAGATTTACAATCCATTTTCAGTTAATTTTTGTATGTGATGTGAGATGGTGGGTCCAAGTTCATTTTGTTGTTGCTGTAAACACTGTTCTTCCCCCTTTGAATTGTCTTGGCACCCTTTTTGAAAATCAATAATCATAAATATGAGTTTATTTCTGACCATAAATGTAAGAATTTAATTCTTTGCTGTTAATCTCTGTGTTTACCTTTATGCCAGTACAAAACTGTCTTAATTACTTTAACTTTTTGGTAAGTTTTGAAATATCAAAGTGTGAGTCGTCTAACCTTTTCTTCTTTATCAAAATTGTTTGATCTATCTTGGGCCACTGAATTTCCATATGAACTTAAGGGTTATCTTGCTAATTTCTGCAAAGAAATCAGTTGGAATTTGGATGGGGATTGCCTTGAATTTGTAGACCAATTTGGGGAGTATTTTTATCTTAACAATATTGAGTGTTTCAATCCATGAATACAGGATGTCTTTCTATTTATTTAAGACTTCTTTAATTTGTTTCAACAATGCTTTGCAGTTTTCAGTGTACAAGTCTTAAGCTTCTTTTGTTATATTTATTATTAAATATTTTATTGTTTTGATTCTATTGTAAATGGAATTATTTTCTTAATGAATAGAAGTACAATAGATTTTTGTATGTTGATCTTGTGTCTTGCAACCTGGTTGAACTTTTAAAATGAATCTAAGAGGTTTTTTTTCTTTTGATGGGTTCAGGAAGATTTTGTATATACCAGGTTATGTCCCCTGCCCCTGCAAATATAGTTTTATTTTTTTTTTCTAATCTGAATGCCTTTTATTTCTTTTTGTTGTTCAATTTCTCTGGCCAGTAGATACAATGCAACATTAAACCGAGTGGTAAGAGTGGACATCCTTATCTTGTTGCTGATCTGAATGGGTAAGCTGTGAGGGCTTCACGATTAAGTATGATGTTGATTATGAGGTTTTCATAGATACATTTTATCAAGTTGAAAAAGTCTCCTTTTATTACTATTTTGTTGAGTGTATTCACCATGAAAGGGTATTGGATTTTATTAAATCCTTTTTCTACATCGATTGAGATTATTATGTTTTCTTGTCCTTTATTCTGTTACGTTTTCTTGCCCTTTATTCTGTTAACCTTATGTATTAAACCGATCGGTTTTCATATGATAAACTAATCTTACACTCTTAGGAAAAGTCTCACTTGGTCATTGTGGATAATGCTTTTTGGACATGTTGTTGGATTTGGCTTGCTAATGTTTTGTTGAGGACTTTTAATGGATGTTTTAACGGATGTTTTATGTTTTAATGGATATTGGTTTGTGGTTTTCTTTCCTTGTGATATCTGTGTTTGGTTTAGGTATTGGAGTAATACTGGCCTCAGAATGAATTGGTATGTTTTTCCTCTTCCTCTGGTTTTGCAGGAGTCATAAAGGGTCGTTGTTAATTCTTTAAGTGTTTGGTGGAATTCACCAGTGATACCACCTGTTCTTGAGCTTTATTCTCATTGTGGGAAGTTTTTCGATTACTGACTCGATCTCTCTTTCTTTGTTACAAGTCTATTCAGATTTTCTATCTCTTTTTAAGTCAGTTTTAATAGTTTTTTTCTTTCTAAGAATTCGTTCATTTTATCTAGGTTAGCTAATTTGTTGACATAAAATTGTACATATCATGCCCTTAGTATATTGTTAATAATGATATAATCCTTTTTCATAAGTGGCAGTCATGTCTTCTTTTTCACTCTGGAGTTTAGTAATTTTAGTCTTCTCTCCTTTTCTATCAGTCACCCCAAAGTTTTGCCAGTTTTTTTTGACTGTGATTATTGTTAAGATCTATCCTGAGCAGGAACTACAGGGACTTTGTTGAATGCCCCTTCTAACTGGTAGAGGCTAAGGTGTTCACACACTGTCTTATAAAAGTAAGTTATTATAATCTTTAGCTGATTATTCTCCTAAAATAGCTCATAACTCATTATGAATGTATTCTCTGGGAGTGAGGATAAAACCTTTCTGAAATTTCTCTTTCTACATTTTTTGAACTCTTATTTTTTATTGAAGTGTAGCTGATTTACAGTGTTAGTTTCAGCTGTACAGCAAAGCTATTCAGTTCATATACATATACATATATTTGCTTTCAATATGTGTTCCTTCTTGGGTTGTAAAGATTAGGAACTTCTATAAAGTGGACCTTTCAAATTTGCCCCCACCAATCTACTTTGTTAAGCTATAAAATATTTTATGTCTATTTTCAAAGGTGAACAATGTGATTTTTTTTCTTGATTATCAATGTTCTTGATGTCTGAGATTTGCTTGTCTAACGTGGAGTTGACCTGCTCATTGTCTGTAGTAGTCAAGACTTTGGCTGTGTTTCCCTTTCGTCTTTTGTTGTGGATTGAACAGTCCTTAATCAATCCAGTCTCCCAATCTATTCTCCCATAGAAGATCCTTCATCAGTGCACTTGATTATTTGAAACTTTCCCATTGTTGTCATACCTTCTTTGGGGTGAAGTGCCAACATTGCATGCTGTATTTCAGATATGAAGGCGCCACAGTTTTGAAATAAAAGGGGATAGCCTTCCTTGTATTGTGGAAACAAGATTTCAGGCTATGTGAAAATGATAATTCTGTGAAGGAAGAAGTTAAAAGATGGTGGATTTGAAATCTTTGGAAAGAAAGAAGAAGGGTTTTCTATGTGATTCCAAGGACAGATGCCTCAAATAAAGATGACAGAACACATCTTTCTCAAAATGGTTCTGTGATAAAAGTACACTTCTTTGGTGGGAACTTTCTCTTGCTTACCAGTTTCTTTCTGCTGTCTGAGATCAGAATCCATCTTGAATTCTGGATACTTCATCATTCATCTTAGCATTCTTGTTTGCATGACTTCGGCTGCTCAGTAGCCAAATGGAAGATTAATCACAGAATTAGCATTTTCAAATCATCTACAATCTCCTTTGCAGATGTGCAATTATATTACTGAAGTCTGGTGTTTTGCCCTACATTTATTGTTAATAATTAATGTACACTTTTTGGGTGAAATTATATGCTATCACCATCTGGTTAATTTAATAGAAATAGTCAAATCTAAAGCACTTTATTAAATATGTTGGAAATAATCATCATCACTACTATAATGTAGCAAGCATCATGTTTTTTCAATAAAAGATGTCAGAAAATAGAACAATTCACCGTATGTCAACTTAGTTACTGTTGCTACAAATTCATTTTTTGAAAAACCTCCTTCCTTGTATTATGTAGTCAGAGTGGGAATGAACAGAATGCAAAGTTCATAGATTAAATGGTAGACTATAAGCAGTCTATTGAATTTTCAGTAAAGAGCTTGGGTAATAAAAGTAAACTGTATCAAATAGGTGAAGAGAAATTATTTTCCACCTCCTCATATTAATCTTCCTATTGAATATCAAATGAAAATTCTAGAGAGTAACAAGAATATTATTATTTGGCATTTTTCTTTTTGGAACTGTCCAAGGAAAACAAATGATGTGAGGTAAGTGTTCCTTTCTGAATTTGTAAAGTGCCAATATAATGAAGAAAACATCATTTAGTCATTAGACAGTGTGTCCCTCTTAATAAGTTTTGCTCTGAAGATTAAAATGTAGATCACCACTGGGTTTTTAATATCATCTTGTTAATGTTTTACTTATATAATAGAAACACTCAGTCTTCATGTCAAAGGGCACAGATAAATTTACAGGGATTCCCTACCTCATATTGGTATTGCATTTGTCTTGAAGACTGGGATTCTTTCAAATTGCTCTTTTCCATAATTTAAATATGTTAAATACTTCCCTCTCTTCCCTTTCCATTTGCTCCCCAGTAAGTGCAGCCAAGGACAAAATTAGGACGTTGCACTATAATCTCGTTTCCCTTTGTGATATTCCAATTCTTATATATTTCCCAGGTCTTGCCCTAAGTGGTTCCCAACTGATCTTCTCGGAGCTGTGAGTGGATGCAGATAATGGTTTACATTAAAATTCTGTCCTGTGGGGTCACACATTGTAACATAGCCAAAAGGAGGCTCTGACTGGTCTTCACTCATGAATGGAGCATGCATCGGTTACATGACCTCTGTGATGAGAAATGGACACAAGGCACAGCCCCTGTCTTTGAGAGAAATGAAATAGAGATTATTTTTATTAATAACACTAGTATAGTTTATTGAGCTTTAAGCATGTACTAAATGATATTTTAAGCACTCACCATGGTTGACCTCTTTGAAGCCTCATAACAACCCTATGAGGAAGGTACCATTATTAATCCCATTTTACAGATTGGGAGACTAGAGCTTAGAGAGATTAACTGACTCGACCATAGTCACATAGCATGAGATCTGAATTTAGGCAGACTGACTACAACACTGTGGTTCTCACCCTTGCCTGTACATTAGAATCACCTGGAAAGCTTTGAAAAAGTACCCAATACTTGATTCTCTCCTGAGAATGGAATTAATCTATGGTGGGGCCAGAGAACCACCAGTGCCTTGTGAAATCTGTTCAGAGATTCTACCACATGGCCATGGTTGAAAACTCAGGCTCCAGACACTGCAATCTTAGGGGAGATTAACTCAGATTCAGATTCAGCCAACAGCAGAGGCATCTACAATGTCCAAGGTATGGGGCTCTGAACTTCACGTGAATGGCTTCTACTCACCGAGCCCTGTGAATGAAGACGGGCATCATTATCTCAATAATGAGAAATTCTAAATGTAGAGATTAAGCTGCCTGACCAAGATTTTTCAGCTAATAAGCAGCATGCTCTGGATGTTAATGGAATTCCTTTAACTTCTAAATCCTGGTCTGTTTAAAGAATACCATAGTGCATGTAAACAAATAAATATTTACTGTGTAGCTAGTATATGTTAACACTGTGATGGAAATACATCGAATTATAGTAAATATTATCAGAAAGTGCATCATTAGGTATCAGAAGCACTAATTGTATTGTACTGACCAGGGTGCTGAAGTTTCAGAGGAGGAACTGATGGTGATCGCATTGATCACCTGTGCTTGATTATAGAATGATTCAGAGAAGGGAAAAGGAAGCATTTACTTACAAAGAGAATCAGACTTCAGAAGTGCTCACTAAAAAACAAACAAACAAACAAAAAAGCATTCAAATATTTAAAAGATAAAAACAACATGCTAAATTAACCAAGATCCTCACATTTACCTTGGAATGATGGTGAAGAATTGGCAATTGCCTCATATAATTATCATGTTCACAAAGATCATGACTCATCTTTACACATCAGCATGGTAAAAGCAGGGTTTTTTTTTTAGCAAAGAGTCACATTTATGGAAAAATGTTAAGAGTTTATTTTGGTGAGTGAAATTAGATACCTTTCTATTTATTTATTTTTCTGATTATGGTATGTGAAATACTAAGCCAAACAGAAGACATGGCAACATGTCAGTTTTTGCTTCCATTTTCACTCACTTCATGAGTGAGATATATTTTTTCCTGGACTTTTAACACATAAAGATAAAATTTAAACCTCAATGCCATTCAATTCAAGATTCTCCTTGGCCTGAAAATCTTGCTCAATATTCCTCAAATTACACCACTGATATCTTGACTAATAATTTGGGTCCCAATTTCCATGGCTCTTTGCAGTGTCACTATAAGGTAGACACATTCTTTTCAAGGTCAAATTACATTTATTTGATACAATTACCATTCATTCATTCATGTATTCAAATATGACAACTTTTATTGCATACCCAACTACATCACTGGCAGTATTTTAGGTATTGAGGATTAACAGTGGAAAAAAATAAATTTCTTGCTTATATAGAACTTACCTTCTAGTAGAGTTGATGAGGAAAGACAGATAATAAATAAATAAATAGACAGTAAATCAGATGATGACAAGTGCAATGGAGATAAATGTAGCAGAAAAATGAGCATATGAAGAAGCCAGAGTTGGGGAGATAATATTTTGGGGAAGTTAGTGAAGAAAAGGAAGGGAAAAAGCAATGGACCATTTATGTATCTGGAAGAAGAGTCTTCTTGGCCATGAAAATTGCAAGGGAAAAAGTTTTGAGACAGAAGTGGACTAAGGGCATTTAAAAAATAGCAGAAAAGCCAGTACGGCTTGAGCACATCAAAGAAATAGAAGGAGATAGGAGGCGTGCCCAGTAAGGTAATGGAACCTCAATTATGTGGAGTCCTGCAGGCCATGGCAAGACATGCCTTCTACTTGGGTGAAATAGGAAATAGAAGAATTTGAGACATGGGGGCTTATGGTCAGACTTAAGTCTTTAAAGATTACTTGAGTTTCTTTAGGTAGAAGTATAGAGACCAATTAAAAAGGCATTGCAATGTTCTTGCTAAGGAATGATGGTAACTTGGACTAAACTGTACTCGGAGGTCGAAAAAAAATGGTTATACTCTGTCCCTATTTTGAAAGTGGAGCTAATGGGATCAGCTTGGGGATAGAGAAAAGTTGTGAGTTAAATAGAGGAATGGAGCTTTTAGACCTGAGCACATGGAGAAATAGAACTACCACTTACAAAAATGGAGAAGGCGGCAGGAGGAGCAGATTTGGGGTGAAATCAAGAGTATCACTTTATACAAGTAAAGTCTATTGCCTATCAGACATCCAATTAGAGATGCTGAGACGGTCGTTGGTTATAAGATTATGGTGTTGAGTAGAGAGGTCTGGGATGCAAACCAACAGCATTTAGACAGTATTTAAGGCCACAGGGCTGGATGCAATGACTCAGAGCATGTGCACACATGAAGAAGGTATCTAAAGTGTAAGTCTTGGAGCAGCCCAATGTGTAGAGTTTGGGAAAATAGGAAAAGATAGAAAAGGAATCTGAGAAGCAGTAGCCAGTATGCGAAGAGGTAAAATAAAAGAACAGTGACTGAAAGGCCAAAGGAAGGAAGGACTCCTAGGAAGAGGCAGTAAGTAGTTGTGTCAAATGCTGCTGCCAGGAGGGGCCAAATGAGAACTTAAAGTTTCATCATTGAATTAGCAACGTAATGGTCATTGGTGACTGACAAGAATCATTTCAGTGGGATATCAGAGGTTTCCAAAGTTGAATTCCCATTTGTAAAAATAAAAATTTCGCTGTCTTAGACAGCTAAGTGAAGAAGATGACTTCTTCTGGGTCTTTCAACCTTGGATTTTACTGCTGGCTCTTCTGATACGTTGATTGTTTATAAGGGATTTGGGTTTTTGTGTTTAGTAAGAGAAATGAACTAACTTACTTGATCGTGGAAAATGGACGACGTCGACAAAAATACGTTGAAAAGTTAAGATGCAATCAACTTGTTGGTTGATCTGTATTATTCCAAATAACTGAACTGCAATTTACCCTCAATAATCATTCACAATGGCACGACCCAGACTCAAAGTGAAGGCCTGAGAGACGAGGTTTCTAAATCTAAAGGTTTGAAGTTACTCAAAATTTTCTGAACACTTAGATAAGAAAGGGAGAAGCCATGTGGAAGACCATCACTGCAGAGCTGGGAGTTTGCCCACATGCATGATTAATTCTGGACACTTTGACTGTGGTAATGGAGACAGGCTCCAATGTTAGCCAGGCTTGAGGTACAGGTGAAACTTTGGTGCTGGGACATGGAGCATCCTTCCCGAGAGATGCTATCATGGTGTCGCTGGGATTCATCTTGGTTTGGAGGAAAGTCTGTGTGATCCAATAGTCTGTGCTCCTAACCATACAGCGTCTTCCTTTCTGTGTGTGTGTAGGATGATAAGTGTCAAATAATGGTTTCTCTCAAACCATCTGAACTGAGCAAGCAGATCTCTGAATCAAAGACTGATTTCCCTTTGGTTTGACCCCTGTCTCCCCTCCGCCTTGTCCCCCACACTCAGGATGGCCCTGCACTTTGTTCCTCCATGGAGGCAGCTGTTCCTGTTCATTTGATTTAAGTTTCCCTTAACCCAGAATTTCCATGTTAGAAGGAGTCATTTAACTTTTCTTGACCTTAGTTTCAGCTTTTTAAAATGGAAGTTTGGGTTAGCTGATCCACACGGTCCCTTCAGGTGCTGAAAAATTACACATTTTATGGGCATATGTTAATAAACATGAAATCACGCTATTAGATAGGAGTAGTGACTCGAACTGCTTTTTTCCCACAAGGGCAAGAATAGCTCGATGATGGTGCTCAGTCACATTAGAAAAGGAGGAGAAAAGGTTACACAGTATCTCATAATCCTGAGATGGGGTGTGTAATTATCCATTTGCAAGAGGCTTCCTTTATGTTCTGTTTCACTGGGAAAGTTACAGCAAAGTGGAAATAAAGTCCTGCAATTATGGAATCTGCTCACTTGGCTTTTTCTGCTCTTCAAAGTGAATTCGGTGTTAATCGAGAAAAGTTAGTTAGTGTAGCAGGCCCCTAATTTGTTACCATTGCAATTATTTTTTTTTCAGACCCATTAACATTTGTGAATGAATTTAATGCTCAGTAAAACGACAATCTCAGCTGTGGTCTGATCCAGACGTGGCAGCAGCCTGCTGGGATGAGAACCTTTTAAATTGCTTCCAACATACCTAACTTTCACTTAAAGAGTGTCCTCCTTTAAAGCTTTGGAGATGTGCTTACCTGAGATTAAATGCTCTGGATGTCACCAAGTGATCATTCAATGTTTATTAAGCACTTTGTGTGTATGTTTTTCTAAGCATTCGGGATAAAGCAGGGCACAAGTCAGACCTTCTGGTCCTTTGAGAAGGACAGCTATTTAAAAACATTACTATGAAGTGTGGTGCATATTATGATGGAAGAAATAGGAAGCTATGGAAACCAGGTGAGGGAAACTCTTGAGGAAGTGGGATTTAAGCTGAAATCTGAAGGTGGATTGGTGCTAGCTACCTGAAGGATGTGTATCTGTATTGTCCCTACAATAAAGATTCAAACAGGGAAACAGCATGGGCAAAGGGAATAAAACATGGCATAGGCAGGGATCCAGCAGAACCCACTATGAATGGAATATTAAGATGGGCAGTACAAAGGGAAAGAAAATTGGTAGGAAATAAGGCTGGGGATATGAGTAGGGGGAGAGTGGGAAAAAAACAAAAACCTTTGTAACATATTAAGCAGCTTTGTATTTAATCCTAAGAGCAATGGTAAGAGGAAAACACAATTAGATGTAAATTAAAGAACAATCATTTAGGTTCTCATGTGCATCCTGGATTGAGGGGAGATGCTAACGTTAAGGAGACTAGTTAAGACACTGGCACTGTGGTTCAGGGCATAATGACATCTTGGACTAGGTCACTGGCAGTGAATCTTGAGAAAAATAAACATGTTTTAAAGCTATTTAAGAGGCAACATCACCAGGAATTGATTGAATGGAAGGAGTGTAGAAGAGGGAAGATGCCAGAAAGACTCACAGATTTCTGGCTTGAATAACTGGGTAGCTGGGGTTGCTATGGTGTTGCCATTTACTAAGGTGGGAAACTGAGATGTGTCGCTGAGATGAGAAACTCAGGAGGACAACTGGGGACGAAAGATGCAGGAAGTGGGGGGGGGGCAGTGATAAATTCAGTTCTGGACTTTGGTTATGGAAGAGAGCAGAAGACATCCAGGTGGAGAAGCCAGCAGGCAGCTGGGTGGATGAGTCTGGAACGCAGGAGCTGAGACTGGATGAGATTTGATGGTCTCGTGCAGGTGCTGGCAGTCCACCACGCGCTGTGATTGCCCCTCCGTCATGGTGCTCACTGTACTTTGGGTTTAGGTGTCTGTGAGTATTTCTCAACCCCTCACTCTAGAGAGGGTTCCTTGAAGGCAGAACTGGCATAACTTGCTTATTTTCATATCGCTCCCTGCACAGCATCTTGCATAGTGCCTCATGCAGTCATTGTGCTCAGTGGCTGGCTGGAGCTGTCTTCTACGATCATCTGACTTCCTTTGCAGTCGAGCTGGTCATGGCCATGCATCTTGGTTCTTCTCCTGCACTGAAGGAGCTCTCTTCTGTCCTTTCCTAGTTTAAACACTGCTTTCTTCTCAGAGGCTAGTTCTTCACAGTCTAAATGAGAGAGCAAAATGTACAAAAGGGCACTAAACTAGAGGGGGGCGCATGGGACAGTAGCAGGAATGCTGCTTCTGAGCTGGGCGATCTTGAGCACATCACATTATTCCTCTGAGCCCCCACTTACCCATCTGAGAAAGAAGTGGTATCTACGGTCCCTTACAAGTAAAACTTTAACATTTCCCTCTTTTCACCTAATTTGTCTTTTGTTTATTCTCTTGTGTTTTGAACTGTGCCTGTTGGTGCTTATATCCTGAAATGTGTAGTTATTCGTGTATGTTGTGGATTTTTTCTGCTCATACATCATTCAAAGCTCATTTATTATCTGGTACTCAACACAGCCTGCCTTCCGATGCCATGGTAACCGTAACATGATGTTCAGTAGAGACTTGTTGAATGCAGTGGGGTAGGAGAAGCATCTGAAACATGCATATGATCATTCTGTCTTTTTGGTTCTAACTTTGCCTCATGCAGCCCCAAATTAACAGGGTGAAATAGAACAGGAGTTAAATTCTGCTGTTTTTTCCCACACTTGCTTAAGGGAAAATTAAATGAAAATCTCTTGGGGATGTTAAAGGGAGATTTTTTATTTTTTTACCCTTAAGTAGTGGAGAATTTTTTTCAAACAATAACCTCATCTATAATCTCACAAAATATTTATAAATTAGAGTGGATCTGGGTTGAAACTGTAGTGGAATATTTCTCTATTGTGCACTCCCTTTCTGGACATTGGGGCAGACATTTCTCTCAGATTTCTGAGAAAATTAGGTGGTCTTTAAGCTTCTGACTATTTAACCCTATAATTCTAATTACCAGTCAATGGCTTGTTTCTCTTCTCTTGCACTCTGGCTCATGCCAGTTGCTTTGGGGCTTTTAGAGATGAAGAAAATGTGAGCCCTGTCATCATTTAGAAAGATGATCTGCCCCACGTGCACGAGTCAAGTAAAGGACCCCATATTATAGCATATTACTGCATATTTTTCTGTCTATGGAGGAGTTGTAGCAGGCCATCCTCACAGCCACTTCCAGTTTTCACATTCTATGATTCTAAGTGTTAATGATGTGGCCACGTGCGCTAAGTGCTTTGAGCTCAGGAGTAATGCACTACATAAATTCAAGGACCATTACATGCATAATCACAGCTGCTAGGCAGGGACAAATTCCCTGTTTGCATGATCTCCTCAAGAAATCCCAAGGGAAACCCTGTTTGGGACCAAAACCCTGGTACCTTTTTTTCCTAAAGGTTAAAAAAAAAAAAAGAAAAAAGAAAGAATGAAAGTAATGAAATGCTGGCCCCCACTGCTCCCCAAACTTCCTCAATATGTCGTTCATTGCAAACAAATCACTTAGTTGTCATTTAGGAAAATATCCCAAATAACATTCCCCCCGATTCACATAAAACTTCCAGTGCTGGGCGGTGCTGGTTGCCAGAAGTGTGTCTGGGTTAATTGCACACCTGCATTTTATTTCAAGTAAATTGCATGGAGCAAACCCCCCCTTCTGTGCCCCTCACAAAGCAGGAGTCCACCTGTCTGGGGGCTCTTTGGGCAATGAAGGGCTGCAGGAAAAAAAAATTAGTCATCCTCTTTTCTTCCCTGTGACTTCTTTGACCTTGAGACTTCTAATGGCATCTCAGACAAAATGAACATAATCTAATGGACAGCGGGGAAGAGGGAACGGCTGGGTACATCTGTCGTGTTACTGGGCTGTCTGAACAGTCAATGAAGCAGGGCCAAACCATAAGAGGCCTGTTCAGTTTAGCTCCAGGGTCTGCAGAGAAGGAGCACAATCATTTATCTTTATTTACTGAACTCTGCTTTCTGTTTAAGAAAAAAAAAATTGACAGGTTGACAAAAACCCGTGTTGGCGCTGCCCGCTGCCCAGAGATAAATGCTATTTGTGCTCCGGAGAGTCAAGGACAGCTGGCGATGCCCTTTAGCTGGTTTCAGTAGGTACCTATTATATGGAAACAAGAAATGCCAAGGCACCTGGAGGTCCTCTTCCCCACCAGCCCCTCCGCATCTTCCTAGAGGGGGATTCAGGAGATGGAGCTGCAAAGAAAGAAGAAAGAATGGGAACCGTGATTCCCCCCAAGGAAGCAATCTGAGTGGGAAGAATGTGGGCAAGAGAACCAGGGGACACAGATGACTGGGAAATGTTGCCTATCCTGACGATTTCTCTATGATGTTGTGGTGAGACACCTACCATGGTATCCAGAACAAGTGCATTCTGACTTCTGCCAGTAAAGGGAGACACAAACGGTGCACATCCCAGCTGCAGAGACAACTTTTACTCTGAGCTGTAGAGTAGGAATTTAAAAACAGGATTTGTAAGTCCTGTCCTTGCTGGACGGTGCTGGTCAGGTCACTGATGCATTCAATGTAACATCTCCAACTCGCTATACTTTTCGTAAAATAGCCGTGGCCATAGTGGGGTTGTCATTCTTCAGGGAGTATATAAAACTCCGTACTGGGAGTGGAGGAAATATGAGGGCTTATTTAGTTTTTCCTTCTCTCTTTCTTTCATCTTTAAACATTTCTATTTGTGGTCGATGTGTTACAATATTCATAATGTATTCATGTAATAGTATACAGGTATAATTTGTAAATATGAAAAAGAGGAGATGTGTGCTCAACAACCTTTTACAGATGGGGAACACAACTAAACAAATCTGAGACCGTCTTTAAGAATGTACCATGTATTATGCCCACGGAGGGTCATCCCCCATGCTAATTGCCTAGACTCAAGGTGCCCTACCATACATGAGACATTTTTCCAGAACGGTCACCTCATCACCTCTCCTTGTTCTTGAAATAAATAACGCTGCACATTGCAATTGGCATAATGTCACTCTTTTTCTCTCTGCCAGGACAGTTCATGTGCAGTTTAATACGATCGTTTCTGCACTTGTCACTGGTCTCATGCTACTTACGTAAAATCTACCAGGTCCCTTATGGGGCAGGATTTGAGCTTGGGGTTGGGGGCCACATGGGGAAAATGTGGAAAAGACTTTGAGGCTGTGGCTTCCTGCCTTTGGGCTCAGGGCAATGTCCAGGACAGCAGCAGAGATCCCGTATGCCCCAGTGAACCTGTTTGCAGCACTGAGAAAGACAGCCTGGAGAAGTCCCATCACTGACTAGCTTTACTGCTGCACGTTCTCAGGGTTTGCTTTGGTTACATCCAGAAGAAGCAAGATGAGTGCCTGTGAAGCGTCCTAGTGTCAGGAGAGGAAGGGGAGGTCCGAGTAGAGGCAGAACCAGGATCCTGGAGCCCAGGCTGGCTGGACAGCTCCCTGCAAGGGGGCTGCAGCGCTGAGAAGCCAAGGCACATCGTGGGAGGGCTGGGATGCTGCAGGCAGGGTGAGGGTGGAATGTAGCGTCAGGGCAGGAAGGCTGGAAGAGACTCTGCTGATAAAAAGCCATGATCTCATTACGCAGATGTTAATGAACCAGATATCGTGGGATAGGGGCAGAGCAAAAAGAGACCACTCGGAGGGTGTGAGTGCAAGGAGGTCAAATGATAGGGACCTGGAATGAGTTAGTTTGGGTTTGCTCCAAGTGATGCTTGAATTCTCAGCAGTAGGACTTGGAGAAGGAGTCTGGTACATTCTGCTCAGACAAGACTGGCAGCGTGGAGGCCAACAGAGTGGCGTCGGCTATGTTTCCGAAAGCCACTTAGAAAGTTTGTGAACTGTGGTGTCCGCTGGCTTGTAACACGGCCCTGTGTCAGGTTTTGCCATGTTCGGGGACTCACCTTGACTGATGCAGCAGGATGGGGCCACCAGGACCCGACACTGCGAACCACAGTCGCTGAAGGAGCGGTTTAATGAACACAGTACCGAGGATGCATGAAGCCCACAAGCCCGGCTTGTCTTACTCCGAGCTGTTTGCTAACATTGTTTACTAGCTACTGTTTTCTACCTTCAGGGAATAAATCACCACCAGGATTTTCTTATTGCATTAACTAAGAAAACAATACATTTATGTAAAGAGTATAGCTTATATATCTTTCATCCATTTACTCAATGATTTACGTAAATAAAAACAATCTGGGGTAATTGTGATGAGTATTTCTGAAAATGTCTCAATTAGTTACCGTTTTCTGTTCACCTTGCTATCATTGAACAATTTGACTCACAACTGTTAAGAATAATTATTTTGAGCTATTAAACATAATCACCAGTTTCTTCTCCATGTTTATTCCTTATATCATTTATGTGGTGATTGTGTACTAGTATCCACGAATGGCTGTGTACTTTTTATTCACTGGTGTCAGTTCAGGAGTTGAGTTTTTGTTTCTATTTAATTTAATAAGCACTGACTATTTCGCCGTCTCCGAGCACTCTGCCAGGCGCTAGAATGGAGGACGTAGTCACTGCAGGCTTTCAACTAGGACGGTCTGGGGCACACTTTGGCATCAAAAACAAGCGGCACTGTCTCAGGGTTTCACACAGTAACAGATCATCTCTCTTTCATTTCTGAGGCCAGTGCAGGCCCCGGCCATTTTCCTTGCAGACAAGTCCTCCAGTGCTTGTTGGGGTCTAAATTTTTGTCTCAGGATCTTGCCATCTTTGACATAAGGCTCTCAAGGTCTCCGTGGAGGGAAAGGATGCTAGAGAGCTACGCAGGATGGATTTCAGGTGCAGACCTAGAGGTGTTTCATCGCTTCTGCGGACAAGCCATTGACTAGGAACTGATCACCTTTCCGATCCATGTTACTAGCTTGTAAGTTTTCCAACCTCTCACTCCAGTGCAATAAGGCATGTGATCTGCCTTCCAAGTAATATCACAGGTGACATTTCGACCAAGAGTCTTGCATTGCATAATGTGCATAGCCAGCTTTCCAACCTCTTACAGCAGATTTATTGCCTCTCATTGCTCAGTTGCTATGTCAAGGGTGCATGTTTCATGTATTTGTTACAGTGGCATCCATGTCAAGGTACTCAATTTTGTACTTACAACTATAGCTAAGGTATGACTTAGTAATGCCTAAACCCTAGAATTAGACAGAGGGGAGGAGTAAGAGTTAAAACTAGAAGTGTCTGCAGGACCCAGATCACAAGAAAGTGAGAATAAGATGTGGTTCAGGGATCTTAAGCTGACGGGGACCTGTAGGCATGGAATAAGAAGAAACAGAGGCAGAATAATCCTTTAGAAGATGACTGTTATAACTCGATAAAGAACATCAAGGCTCTAAACCAAGGTTGTGTGGAAGAAATAGGAAAAAAAAAAGAAAAGAAAAGAAAAGAAGCATCCTAGAGGTGCCCTGAAGGAGGAACATCTGGCTTTGTAGAAAAGTAGTCAATCAAAGTCAAAGGCGCTGGTCCTGCTTCCAATTACTCAATACGCTGTCTGCATCAGTTCCTTTAACCCTCTGTTGCCTGACTCTAAGATTGAATGTGATCAAGGCTGGCTTGTTGATTTCTAAAGTTCCTTTTGCAAATCAAATGATATTAAAGGCATGAACATATTTTGCAAGCTACCAAATGTAATGCAAATGGTACTTAATTCATGAACTGAGAAAGAAATAACAGAAATGTCTCCCAAGCTTTGTGCCTGGGTAACCACGAGAATGCTGCCTTCCTAGCAGAAATGGCAGGAGGCAGGGATCGGTGGGGCACAGTGATATGTTGGCTTTGGCCACGATTAAATTGGAGTTTTCATCCAGATCTTCAGGTGGATACATCCAGCAACAGTGTGTCTTAGCTGAGTGCCCCAGAGGAAGACCCTGAGATGGTGAATTGTGCACAAGAGATTTATTAAGAGGAATCCAATACGGAAGTGGGGGAATCAATTCAGAAAATGGGGGAAAAGCCATGCAAGGCTGGAATTCCAGGTGGGGACCTGTGAAGGGTAACGTCAGCCTGACCCGGGGAAGTTCTGCAGCGTAAGTCATGCCTCAGGTTCACCCCGTCCGCCGAGGGTAGAAGGCTTTCATACTCCCATATTCTTAGGGCTCAGCTGTTGACTAAGGGCCCGGGGACACAAACTTCCAGGCAATTCCTGTGCTTTGCCCGGGCTGCCGATTGACTCTAGGAGCCAAGGGTAGAAACCTGGCTGGAGAATACATGCAGGTTTGGGCAGTTAGAACCAAAAGGTGGAAACGGGAGACAGCAAAAAGCATCCAATGAGACCTAAGGGAGGCTTCAAGAGGGCAGATTTCGATTTTAGGAGAAAGGGTGAAAAGAGAAATCTGTTTGTTTTATTAGCGTACGCTAAGCAGTTAAGGTTAAGGGGTCAACGTGTTCATAGAATTTTTAAGTAACTCTGAACTTTTGATGATTCTCTCTCTTTGCAGAAATGTTCAGTTTGCGGACCCTAATATTACTCCCTACCCCTGCTTTCTTCTCTTATCCCTGAGGATCTGCAATGAAGACCTGGAGCTGGGGAGGTGCTGGAGAAACGGTACAGACTTGCAACTAGGAGATGGGTAAGTTCTGGAGATCTAAAGCACACCACAGTGGTTATAGTCAACGGTACTGAACTATGTACTTCCAAGCTGCCAGGAGACAAGACCTTGAAAATGATCTCACCACAAAAAAAAAAAAAAAAAGATGTGTGGTGATAGAGGGGTTGGCTATAAGGTTACGGTGGTCAGCTTACTGTGGTCAGCTTACTGCAATGTGTCAATGTATGAAATCAACATGTTTCCACCTTAAACAATGTCATATGCCAATTATAACTCAATTAAAAAATAAAAGAGACAATGAAAAAGCTGTGACTTAGGCGAAGTTGTTGTCATTGCTTTACCAAACATTTGGAAAGGCCCTACCATCTTCTCAACTATTATGGGGTGTCCCTCTAACCCATGTTCTCTTGCACACCCTGTTTTCTCTATCAGGGGGATTCTAGTCAAGTTCATGGGAAGTCATATGTGCCTAACAGGGATGATGCTCTTTTTAAGTTTTTTTTTCATTTATTTTTAATGGAGGTACAGAGGATTGAACCCAGGACTCATGCGTGCTAGGTACACGCTCTACCACTGAGTTATGCCCTCCCCTGAGATGAAGCTCTTTTTATCCTCTAATTCTCTTCCTCCCTCCCCCTGCCCCTTTGGGGATATTACCATTTGGCAACAAACTTATTTCTGA
Source organism: Vicugna pacos (assembly GCF_048564905.1). Taxonomy (NCBI): domain Eukaryota; kingdom Metazoa; phylum Chordata; class Mammalia; order Artiodactyla; family Camelidae; genus Vicugna; species Vicugna pacos. The sequence continues at coordinate 7,936 of NW_027329003.1, read as the reverse complement.
CAGTTGAAGTTTAGATAATATCAAAAGACAACTGAGTAGATTTCAAAAATTCTTCCGTTTTTATTAGTTTACAACTTTTTACAGAACACCAGGACGGGAAGAGGTTTAGCTTATCTCATGCCATGCCCATTTGATTTTGTTTTTTATACATTTGATACTCATTTCTGAACAGTCTAGTTTTAGGGAATATTTTTTTGTACCCTCCCCTACCACTTAGGACCATGGAACACTAAGTGAAGAGTCTAGGGAATTCTGAGGTTAAATATGAGGATGATGAGAAAGAGGGTACAGGGCTGGGCGTGCAAAGTGAGCGTGACTTTGCAGGCATGCTGGTTTCCTCACTCATGCACAGACTTCTTAGGTGTGTCTTGCAGGCGAACCTTCTCCAGGCTGCTCCCTGGGCTCTCCGATGAGGTTAAAAACTTTCCTTTTTCCCCTCCCTGGGAAGTGAGGATTTATGTGGCAGAATTTTTACTTAGTAATTAATTTGGCCCCCAACAGCGTGGAGATGGTGAGAAAGGGACCCTATTAAGACTTGACATTAAGTTAATAGCAGGTGACAGTGACTTCATCAAAACCCCCTGTGCAAGACATCAAGTAGATGGAAATTTCAGTTCGGGTACATTACTCGGCTGAGCATCCTCAGACCTGCTTACAAGGGTCATAAAGATTATTTGTACATTAAAGAAGGGCCTGTCCATCAAGCTCAGTGTGAAAGAGAGGCAGGGAAATTACCGTTGCATAAAACACAAAGACTATCAGTGCAATTCCACTAATGAAGCACTCAGTACGCTGGGAAATTCTTACTGGCTGGTTTTCATTATTTCTTTAGACACACACACACACACACACACTCTTGCCATAAGAATGAGTGAAAGAGATATGATCATCTTACCTCTCCATGAAAACCACCACAGGGAGATGGGAGAAGACCTCAGGGAACAGGCCGTTGTGGTTTAGAGAAAACTTGCTAGCTACATAGATGGCAAGTGTCACCTGATGAAATGGAAAGGCTGGGACAAATATAAAGTCACAGCATCTTTGGAATATTAACCTCTCTGTTTTATCATCATATACGGTCATCACGTGTAGGTCAGGGACTGATAAACAAAGCAACAACAGAAAAATTTTTTAATGCAGTCATCACCAAATGGCAGCACTGCCCAGCATATAAAGTACCAAAAAAATTATTCAGTTATGTGTTCTGATGCTCAGGAATCTGGGAGGTCACAGGACACCCATTTCATTTCAAATGCTTTGAGCAGTCGGTGAGTGAAGAGGCTGGGCCATCTTCTACTCCAGAAGGATCCAGGTGTTGCATTTAGCAACACTTCTGTGCATTCTGAACAGGAAGCTCGGAAGTTTTGTGCAAATGGTTTGCAGCAGGAATGTCTTTATTTCTTACCTCTGTCCCTTGGTACCTTCTATAAGCCAAAAGGACATTTCTGATTAATACGGTAATTAGATAGTTATTAAAAACAGTAATCATCTAGAAATTATTCGGTGCCATAAACATCCCACACGGAGAAAATATTTGAACATTTAAATGTTGAACATTATGACTGGCTTCATATGGAAGAAGCCAAAGGAGACATAAAGAATTTTTAAGTTCCCAAGAAAGCACTCACATTAAGAACAAGTTGTCTCCTTGATCAGGTTGGAAGTTAGTGCTGCACATCCAATAGATTCCCCTTGTGGCCAGTCGCAATGAACCAATTTCTATTAATGAAGAGCTCATGTTTACGGCTAATATAGAAGAAAATGTACTGAAGGGGGGAGCTCGGTCATTCACTGGAGATAGCTTAATTCTGGTAATTTCCAATTTCCAAGCTTGTTTTAATTTGTTATCAAAGTAATCACTCATTCTGGCTGGAGTCAGAAATAGTTTTTTGTCGTCTGGAGCCTGACAGATTATTCAGACGAAATCCCATTTTTTAAAGCTCACCTGCTCAGCATATGTGATACGCTCATAAGTTCCAAGAGGTACAGTTCTCAGCATCAGAGCCAGGCTGACAAGAACTGAGGCTGCTTCGCTGCAGTCTTCTGAGCCAGGGGGTATATTCCATGACTCCAAATCCTGATTGAAACTCACTCATACAAAGAGCAGACCATGGTGGGGAGCAGAGACGGGAGAGTGGGAAACACACTGGACTTCCTCTTCTGTGCCAACCGAGTTCTACAAGCCTCCTTGTCCACCTCACCTCAGGGAACGTTTCTCTGGATTTTGCTTCAGGCGTGAGAACAGTCTGGTGGGGTTGCCCTTGGTTTTTCTGGTACTGGTCCATATTTCCTTTGACCCACTGTGTTCATTTATCCACAGTGTCCAGGGAGTGTCCAGCCAAGTGTGTCTGGCCAGCTGCAGAGAAGCTTTAGCAGATGATACTGTGCAAATACTAAACACTATTTAGAAATCGAACTTGGAGGTCCGCACCAGATTACGCAATTTACAGAGAAGATTCTACCACCAGAAGCTCGGATGTTATTTCGCATTGTTTTATCAGGGATAAAACAATGAAATGAATGTTCCTACTCAGGGCCCTACTTGCTGGTAAAACTATGGAGACAGAGTGCACCCAGGAAGCATATGGGATTTTATTTTCATATTCTAAAGAGGGGCTGTAAAGACCTCAGGGCCACTTCTGTCAGAGTAGGCAGATAGCTAGATGTGAGCAGAGAAAGGGGGTCACAGATCAAATGGCAGGAATTGGGCAGAAAAGAGGGGCACAGGCCAAATGCAGGAAACCACACATCATGGAAGCACCAGGGGTCCCTGGCAGAGAAGGAAAAGCAGGGACCTCTGGGCTGATAAGTGGTCACAACTTTGGGGGTGATGAGTGGCCCAGAGGCCAAGAAAGAAAGGCAAAAAAAAAAAGCAGGAATCTCCGGTGTCCGAATGTAACCTTTTGCTCATTATGCCTTCATTTCTATAAAATTAGCCCTGCAGATCAGAAGTACCCATCCTGCACCAACCCCATGACAATTCCCATCCAGACTAAGTAAGGACAGAAATCCCTTCTCCCTTTGGGAAGTCGGAGTTGGGAGGAAAATCAGGGGATATGACCCCAAACCCTTCCCTCCCCAATGCACATTCCACCCATTTATTTTTACACCCTATGCAACTAACTTGACAAAGAAACTCAGGGCAGCTGCTCACCTGAGCCTGCCCGCCCTCCCCTTGAGAGTGTACTATCCATCTCTTAATACACTTTCACTTTACTTTTTTAACCACTACGTCTTGTCTCTGAATTCTGTCTGGGATGGGACAAGAACCTGGAACCCCGGTTACACTCCCACAGGAGGTGGAAGTGTAGCCTTGCTGCACTGACTTAGCCACACTTACACAATTTGGTAAGGTAATAATGAGGACTAGAACCCAGACTCTTAACCAGGGTTTCCTTTATATCTGAAGAAAAATAATAGTTGAAACAGAAAAGAGGTGGGGGAGGGAGAGGACACAAGGAATAGAAGGTTATCAGGGATGTGGTGGGAATTAAAGAGGAAGAGGGAACCGAGGGAGAGGACACCCTTGTCTCAAAGACCTTCCTTCTCAAGTTTGTCACCTTTGTTGATCTCATGAAAATGCCAACGTTTTAAAGCAAAGGAGGGGAGGAGGATGGTTAAAGGACATTAACCTGATTGCCACGAAAACCACAACTTCAGGACACGTGTTCTGAATATTTACAGGAACACAAACAATCCCAAACTGCAGTTCCTTCATTGTCCCTGAGTAGCTTCCAGGGAAGATAATGAAGAATTGTCTCTTCTTTATTGCTTTGGCTGAAGCTGGAGTCTGTGGCGCCAAGAATCTGGATCTCCCAGAGCCAGGCAGTGGAAAAACAATACATTAGCATTAAATAATGGGATCTCTGGTGCCCAGATTGCAACAGAGGAAGGGTTAACCGAGCTGGGGCCTTGTAGAGTGGGAGCCTCCATCTATAATCTCTTGTTTTTCTAGGCTGGGAGGAGGAGAAAGGAGCCTAGGGGGAGGAAAACACAGAGTGCCCTAATCTTATGATAAAAATAATATGATTCTTATACTTGCTATCTCTCCCCACCAGGTTTCTGCTCCCTTTGCAGAGCTCTAGTAATGCCATAAATGTCGGTTAAAATAAAAATTTCTGTTCCATTAAACATATGAAAAATATGTTGCATTGAATACAGTTGGTTTGGGAAATCTGTTTTTAGCCCTCCTAACCAATCGTCCATGCCGACGGCAGCTGCCACAGGTGGCCGTGGCGGGGGTGGGGCTGGCTCTGCGGCCGGGCCACGTGGACCATCCGCACACCGAGTCCAGGGTGAGCGTGTGGCTCTCACCCCGGACTGACTCCCCCTGCCCCAGCAGTTCTAGGGTACACAGTCTGATCAGCCTGCTCTGAGGATTTAGATGGGTTCATGCTCTGGAGGGAAGCACGGTCACCTTTTGTTTGCGTTCTGAGAAGCTCCAACCATGGCAGAGCTCCCGAAGCCAGGGTGGGGCCCTCCCAGCACATACCCTGGGGCGTCAGGGTCAGTCTGTGCTGGTTTCTGGTCCAGGTGGCAACAGCTGGCTGTGCTAATTCGCGTGAGTGTCACCAGTGATGCGGGGACCTTTGTCTACCAACTGTTTAAGAACCATTTCTTGTCTGCCCACCACATGCAGAGGTCTGCCCCGGGATGCTGCTCTGTTAGGAAGCATCCTCCACGTGAGGCATTATCTTTCCCTCCACTTTTACAGCAAGGAATCTGAGTCAGAAAGAATCCCTGGCTGAGGTCATATCCTTTAATAAATGACATGTTTCTCATCGAACTCCTCATGCCACCCCTCTCTCTCAGCATGGCCTTTCAGCCCTGGCAGTTCCACTAACCTATTTGTCTCTCTTCCCTGTAGACAAGGAGCTTCCTGTCCATGGAACTTTCCACGTGCTTCTTCTTCCCATGTCCTTAACTGCAATTCACTGTTCCAGAGACCGAGGTAGGAAGGAGACTTAGTTTATTCAGACCTTTGCAAGAGGGAGAACATTCCAGATCTGAAGACCGATGTGTCTCAGCAGAGTCTTTGCCTTAGACTTTTAGAGAAAAGAGTGGACAAGGGACAGGTGGGGTGATGTTTACAGTTGGGGCTGTTTGTGGAATCAGAAGTCTCTGTCGACGGAACAAGAAATGCATCTAGCTACTTTCAGTTACTAATTCATGAACAAAGGATGGGGCTCTGTGTTTGGCTTTCCAGCAGATTCAGGCAAAGAGGCAAGGTTTGAGTGTGGTCTCGCTACATGTGAAGGAGGGAGTCATGCGCAGGTCATATGGGCAGCTGTGAGAAACGGTGAGCTGGCCGGTCTTATCCAAGCCACGGGGAGGCACGATCTTCATGGTAAGTCACCTCCCAGAATACAAAAAGTGGGAGAGTTCCTTAAGCATCTCCATTTTCATGACACATTGTCACGTTTCAGGAATTATCACCGCGTGCTCCAGTCTGGATGAGGGGTTTCCTCTCTTTACCCCCAAAAGACCCTGGACCTGCGTCTGTCCTCACACTCATTATGTTAGATGTCCTTATGTGTTCATTTGACTGGCTTTCAAGTTAACCATCAGCTTGAAGACAATGATTGTCTCCTTGTGTTTGTCTCCACACCCAGTGCCAGCTCCATACCTGGCTTGCAGGAGCGCTCACGTCACTGACTGTGGACAAAGAATGGGTAGATGCCGCCTGGGGCTGGGGTGGGGGAGGCGTTCCAAGGTGGGGATGTCTGAACAATAACACAGTGAGTAAACCTGACTGGAGCAGAGGGGACAGCTGAAAAGATACGACTGGAGACGAGATGAGCCCTGAACCCCACCAAACCACAGTTTCCATGAGGACCTCTCCTCCCATCCTGGGCTGGGCAGGCAAGGCCCTTCAACACCCTTTGCGGTTTTTCCAGAAGCGCAGTCTTCAGTGATCCCGGGCTGTCACTGTCACCCTTTCCCCAGTGGCTGATTTCTCGGCGGTTCCGATAACACTGCTGTCGGAAGGCTTTCCCAGCAGTTCAGCAAAGGGAAACAGAAGGTATGTCCACAGTATATGAGTCCCCTCTCTTCTCACTGCTCCCGCCCTGCAAATATGTACAGATATCATGATGCCTCCCTTAGCTGTCATTTATTCAAGCGGGAGCAGTGTTAGTCTTTCCATCTTGCCTCATAAATCAACCCCTCCAGCCCCTGCAATCATCTCCCTGCTCCTCTCTGAACTCTCCAGGGTCCGTCGGCATCTTAATAAGGTTCCCCCAGCAGAAGGCTCCTCTCTGCCAGGGAACGGAAGCAACTACCTGCCCGTGGGGAGGATGCCGCATTCTAATAAGACACTTTGGACTGTGGATGCCACGGCGGGGCCCAAGCTCACTTCTCACATGTGGCCACTTCTCCCCTTCAGAGTGTTTTCTGTGCCATTGCTGCCCCCTGGCCCCTTCCCTCCCTGTGTTCTGTGCCAGACGGAGGTCGGGCTGAGGCAGGGTTTGCTCCCAGCCTCTCCCCCTCGGCGTCAGGACTCTCCCTTCCAGATTTTATCTTCGCTTTCTCTGGGCTTTTATGATGGCCCATCTCAGGTCTTCATTATGGTATTCTGGCTCAGACCCCAGGCTTTTCCCTCTCCCTGGCCCCCCTATCAAAGCATATCAACTGGGCTTTAAGTTTGGGCAGACCTGTGTCCAAATCCCAGGTCTCATACACTGGCTCAGTAGGTGACTTTAGGCAAGTGATTTAACTTCCCTGACCCTCAGTTGTCTTATCTGTGAAATAGGGATGCAAATTATATCCAACTCAGGGACTGTTGTGAGAACTGAAGGAAGAGCATGTATTAATAATAATCAGTTAATAGAAGTTTCTCTTCCTTCTCTTGTCCTCCTCCTTTTCCGGGTCCTCCTGTTCCTCTTGCTTATTTCCATCTTAGGGGGCGGGGCTTAGACCAGTGATTGATTGATTGATTTTACTGAAGTCCAGTCAGTTTGCAATGTGTCAGTTTCTGGTGTACAACATAATGTTTCAGTCATACATGTACATACGTATAATTCTTTTCATATTCTTTTTCATTATAGGTTACTACAAGACACTATATAGTTCCCTGTGCTGTACAGCAGAAACCTGTTTATCTATTTTATACCTAGTAGTCCGTGTCTGCAAATCTCAAACTCCCAATTTATCCCTCCCCACCCTTATTCCCCTTGGTAACCGTAAGTTTGTTTCCTGTGTCTGTGAGTCTGTTTCTGTTCTGTAAATAAGTTCATTTATGTCCCTTTCTTTTGATTCGGCATGTAAGTGATGTCATATATTATTTTTCTTTCTCTTTCTGGCTTACTTCACTTAGAATGATGATCTCCAGGTCCAACCATGTTGCTGCAAATGGCTTTATTTTATTCTTGTTTATGCCTGAGTAGTATTTCACTGTATGTATGTATATATACATATATGTATAAATAGAATATATCTACACACATGTATATGTATATAACACACATATATATGTGTGTGTGTGTGTGTACATGTGTGCATATACATATATAAGTATATATATGCATCACAACTTCTTTATCCAGTCATCTGTTGATGGACATTTAAGCTGTTTCCATGTCTTGACTATTGTAAATAGTGCTGCTGTGAACATTGGGGTGCATTATCTTTTGGAATTAGAGTCCCCTCTGGATATATGCCCAGGAGTGGAATTGCTGGATCATATGGTAAGCTTAGACCAGTGATTAATAAATCTAAGAGGAAGAAACATATTTGCCTCAATTACTTAGACATTTTAGGAAAAAGGTGGCTTTAAAGGCAGCTTTTATTCATTCTTCCTTTTGTGGAGCATGTGGAGGTGCTCTGTGATGATTTAAAATTGCAGGAAACCCTGCTTGGATTTATTTTTTACTCATTTTCATGATCCTTGTTAAAAACAATCAGGAAGAAAGTGATGGGAAACCCACAGAATACATGT
>NW_027329002.1:0-30934 GCF_048564905.1 Vicugna pacos | reverse complement strand
CCTTCAAGCTATGTGAAGGACGGCTTTCACACACACTTATCTCTCAGAACTGAGCATGTGGAGAGACGTTCGTTCATCCAGCACAAAGGGAACGGGTTGCAGGGAAACCCTTACTCTGGTTTCTCAGTCTGTTTCCTACTGCCGGTTTGAAGTGCCTGCCGTTTTAACAGTAAAACCGAGTTGGAGCTTGTACCTCCCCATATATATGTATGGAGTGGAGTTGGCAGCTGAAAAGAAACTTTGTGTTCCCTTCAAGCTAGGTGAAGGACGGCTTTCACACACACTTTTCTCTCAGAACTGAGCATGTGGAGAGACGTTCGTTCATCCAGCACAAAGGGAACGGGTTGCAGGAGAAACCCTTACTCTGGTTTCTCAGTCTGTTTCCTACTGCCGGTTTGAAGTGCCTGCCGTTTTCACTGTAAAACCGAGTTGGAGCTTGTACCTCCCCATATATATGTATGGAGTGGAGTTGGCAACTGAAAAGAAACTTTGTGTTCCCTTCAAGTTAGGTGAAGGACGGCTTTCACACACACTTATCTCTCAGAACTGAGCATGTGGAGAGACTTTCGTTCATCCAGCACAAAGGGAACGGGTTGCAGGAGAAACCCTTTCTCTGGTTTCTCAGTCTGTTTCCTAGTGCCGGTTTGAAGTGCCTGCCATTTTCACTGTAAAGCCGAGTTTGAGCTTGTACCTCCCCATATATATGTATGGAGTGGAGTTGGCCACTGAAAAGAAACTTTGTGTTCCCTTCAAGCAAGGTGAAGGACGGCTTTCACACACACTTATCTCTCAGAACTGAGCATGTGGAGAGACGTTCGTTCATCCAGCACAAAGGGAACGGGTTGCAGGAGAAACCCTTACTCTGGTTTCTCAGTGTGTTTCCTAGTGCCGGTTTGAAGTGCCTGCAGTTTTCATTGTAAACCGAGTTGGAGCTTGTACCACCCCATATATATGTATGGAGTGGAGTTGGCAACTGAAAAGAAACTTTGTGTTCCCTTCAAGCTAGGTGAAGGACGGCTTTCACACACACTTATCTCTCAGAACTGAGCATGTGGAGAGACGTTCGTTCATCCAGCACAAAGGGAACGGGTTGCAGGAGAAACCCTTACTCTGGTTTCTCAGTCTGTTTCCTAGTGCCGGTTTGAAGTGCGTGCCGTTTTCACTGTAAAACCGTGTTGGAGCTTGTACCTCCCCATATATATGTATGGAGTGGAGTTGGCAACTGAAAACAAACTTTATGTTCCCTTCAAGCTAGGTGAAGGACGGCTTTCACACACCCTTATCTCTCAGAACTGAGCATGTGGAGAGACGTTCGTTCATCCAGCACAAAGGGAACGGTTTGCAGGAGAATCCCATACTCTGGTTTCTCAGTCTGTTTCCTAGTGCCGGTTTGAAATGCCTGCAGTTTTCACTGTAAAACCGAGTTGGAGATTGTACCATCCCATATATATGTATGGAGTGTAGTTGGCATCTGAAAAGAAACTTTGTGTTCCCTTCAAGCTAGGTGAAGGACGGCTTTCACACACACTTATCTCTCAGAACTGAGCATGTGGAGAGACGTTCGTTCATCTAGCACAAAGGGAACGGGTTGTAGGAGAAACCCTTACTCTGGTTTCTCAGTCTGTTTCCTAGTGCCGGTTTGAAGTGCCTGCCGTTTTCACTGTAAAGCCGAGTTGGAGCTTGTACCTCCCCATATATATGTATGGAGTGGAGTTTGCAACTGTAAACAAACTTTGTGTTCCATTCAAGCTAGGTGAAGGACGGCTTTCACACACACTTATCTGTCAGAACTGAGCATGTGGAGAGACGTTCGTTCATCCAGCACAAAGGGAACGGGTTGCAGGAGAAACCCTTACTCTGGTTTCTCAGTCTGTTTCCTAGTGCCGGTTTGAAGTGCCTGCCGTTTTCACTGTAAAGCCGAGTTGGAGCTTGTACCTCCCCATATATATGTATGGAGTGGAGTTGGCAGCTGAAAAGAAACTTTGTGTTCCCTTCAAGCTAGGTGAAGGACGGCTTTCACACACACTTTTCTCTCAGAACTGAGCATGTGGAGAGACGTTCGTTCATCCAGCACAAAGGGAACGGGTTGCAGGAGAAACCCTTACTCTGGTTTCTCAGTCTGTTTCCTAGTGCCGGTTTGAAGTGCCTGCCGTTTTCACTGTAAAGCCGAGTTGGAGCTTGTACCTCCCCATATATATGTATGGAGTGGAGTTTGCAACTGTAAACAAACTTTGTGTTCCATTCAAGCTAGGTGAAGGACGGCTTTCACACACACTTATCTGTCAGAACTGAGCATGTGGAGAGACGTTCGTTCATCCAGCACAAAGGGAACGGGTTGCAGGAGAAACCCTTACTCTGGTTTCTCAGTCTGTTTCCTAGTGCCGGTTTGAAGTGCCTGCCGTTTTCACTGTAAAGCCGAGTTGGAGCTTGTACCTCCCCATATATATGTATGGAGTGGAGTTGGCAACTGAAAAGAAACTTTGTGTTCCCTTCAAGCTAGGTGAAGGACGGCTTTCACACACACTTATCTCTCAGAACTGAGCATGTGGAGAGACTTTCGTTCATCCAGCACAAAGGGAACGGGTTGCAGGAGAAACCCTTTCTCTGGTTTCTCAGTCTGTTTCCTAGTGCCGGTTTGAAGTGCCTGCCATTTTCACTGTAAAGCCGAGTTGGAGCTTGTACCTCCCCATATATATGTATGGAGTGGAGTTGGCCACTGAAAAGAAACTTTGTGTTCCCTTCAAGCTAGGTGAAGGACGGCTTTCACACACACTTATCTCTCAGAACTGAGCATGTGGAGAGACGTTCGTTCATCCAGCACAAAGGGAACGGGTTGCAGGAGAAACCCTTACTCTGGTTTCTCAGTCTGTTTCCTAGTGCCGGTTTGAAGTGCCTGCAGTTTTCATTGTAAACCGAGTTGGAGCTTGTACCACCCCATATATATGTATGGAGTGGAGTTGGCAACTGAAAAGAAACTTTGTGTTCCCTTCAAGCTAGGTGAAGGACGGCTTTCACACACACTTATCTCTCAGAACTGAGCATGTGGAGAGACGTTCGTTCATCCAGCACAAAGGGAACGGGTTGCAGGAGAAACCCTTACTCTGGTTTCTCAGTCTGTTTCCTAGTGCCGGTTTGAAGTGCGTGCCGTTTTCACTGTAAAACCGTGTTGGAGCTTGTACCTCCCCATATATATGTATGGAGTGGAGTTGGCAACTGAAAACAAACTTTATGTTCCCTTCAAGCTAGGTGAAGGACGGCTTTCACACACCCTTATCTCTCAGAACTGAGCATGTGGAGAGACGTTCATTCATCCAGCACAAAGGGAACGGTTTGCAGGAGAATCCCATACTCTGGTTTCTCAGTCTGTTTCCTAGTGCCGGTTTGAAATGCCTGCAGTTTTCACTGTAAAACCGAGTTGGAGTTTGTACCATCCCATATATATGTATGGAGTGTAGTTGACATCTGAAAAGAAACTTTGTGTTCCCTTCAAGCTAGGTGAAGGACGGCTTTCACACACACTTATCTCTCAGAACTGAGCATGTGGAGAGACGTTCGTTCATCTAGCACAAAGGGAACGGGTTGTAGGAGAAACCCTTACTCTGGTTTCTCAGTCTGTTTCCTAGTGCCGGTTTGAAGTGCCTGCCGTTTTCACTGTAAAGCCGAGTTGGAGCTTGTACCTCCCCATATATATGTATGGAGTGGAGTTTGCAACTGTAAACAAACTTTGTGTTCCATTCAAGCTAGGTGAAGGACGGCTTTCACACACACTTATCTGTCAGAACTGAGCATGTGGAGAGACGTTCGTTCATCCAGCACAAAGGGAACGGGTTGCAGGAGAAACCCTTACTCTGGTTTCTCAGTCTGTTTCCTAGTGCCGGTTTGAAGTTCCTGCCGTTTTCACTGTAAAGCCGAGTTGGAGCTTGTACCTCCCCATATATATGTATGGAGTGGTGTTGGCAACTGAAAAGAAACTTTGTGTTCCCTTCAAGCTAGGTGAAGGACGGCTTTCACACACACTTATCTCTCAGAACTGAGCATGTGGAGAGACGTTCGTTCATCCAGCACAAAGGGAATGGGTTGCAGGAGAAACCCTTACTCTGGTTTCTCAGTCTGTTTCCTAGTGCCGGTTTGAAGTGCCTGCCGTTTTCACTGTAAAGCCGAGTTGGAGCTTGTACCTCCCCATATATATGTATGGAGTGGAGTTTGCAACTGAAAAGAAACTTTGTGTTCCCTTCAAGCTAGGTGAAGGACGGCTTTCACACACACGTACCTCTCAGAACTGAGCATGTGGAAAGACGTTCGTTCATCCAGCACAAAGTGAACGGGTTGCAGGAGAAACCCTTACTCTGGTTTCTCAGTCTGTTTCCTAGTGCCGGTTTGAAGTGCCTGCCGTTTTCACTGTAAAGCCGAGTTGGAGCTTGAACCTCCCCATATATATGTATGGAGTGGAGTTGGCAACTTAAAAGAAACTTTGTGTTCCCTTCAAGCTAGGTGAAGTACGGGTTTCACACACACTTATCTCTCAGAACTGAGCATGTGGAGAGACGTTCGTTCATCCAGCACAAAGGGAACGGGTTGCAGGAGAAACCCTTTCTCTGGTTTCTCAGTCTGTTTCCTAGTGCCGGTTTGAAATGCCTGCCGTTTTCACTGTAAAACCGAGTTGGAGCTTGTACCACCCCATATATATGTATGGAGTGTATTTGGAATCTGAAAAGAAACTTTGGGTTCCCTTCAAGCTAGGTGAAGGACGGCTTTCACACACACTTATCTCTCAGAACTGAGCATGTGGAGAGACGTTCGTTCATCCAGCACAAATGGAACGGGTTGAAGGAGAAACCCTTACTCTGGTTTCTCAGTCTGTTTCCTAGTGCCGGTTTGAAGTGCCTGCCGTTTTCACTGTAAAGCAGAGTTGGAGCTTGTACCTCCCCATATATATGTGTGGAGTGGTGTTTGCAACCGAAAAGAAACTTTGTGTTCCCTTCAAGCTAGGTGAAGGACGGCTTTCACACACACTTATCTCTCAGAACTGAGCATGTGGAGAGACGTTCGTTCATCCAGCACAAAGGGAACGGGTTGCAGGAGAAACCCTTACTCTGGTTTCTCAGTCTGTTTCCTAGTGCCGGTTTGAAGTGCCTGCCGTTTTCACTGTAAAGCCGAGTTGGAGCTTGTACCTCCCCATATATATGTATGGAGTGGAGTTTGCAACTGAAAAGAAACTTTGTGTTCCCTTCAAGCTAGGTGAAGGACGGCTTTCACACACACTTATCTCTCAGAACTGAGCATGTGGAGAGACGTTCGTTCATCCAGCACAAAGGGAACGGGTTGCAGGAGAAACCCTTACTCTGGTTTCTCAGTCTGTTTCCTATGGCCGGTTTGAAGTGCCTGCCGTTTTCACTGAAAAGCCGAGTTAGAGCTTGTACCTCCCCATATATATGTATGGAGTGGAGTTTGCAACTGAAAAGAAACTTTGTATTCCCGTCAAGCTAGGTGAAGGACGGCTTTCACACACAATTATCTCTCAGAACTGAGCATGTGGAGAGACGTTCGTTTATCCAGCACAAAGGGATCGTGTTGCAGGAGAAACCCTTACTCTGGTTTCTCAGTCTGTTTCCTAGTGCCGGTTTGAAATGCCTGCCGTTTTCACTGTAAAACCGAGTTGGAGCTTGTACCTCCCCATATATATGTGTGGAGTGGTGTTTGCAACTGAAAAGAAACTTTGTGTTCCCTTCAAGCTAGGTGAAGGACGGCTTTCACACACACTTATCTCTCAGAACTGAGCATGTGGAGAGACGTTCGTTCATCCAGCACAAAGGGAACGGGTTGCAGGAGAAACCCTTACTTGGTTTCTCAGTCTGTTTCCTAGTGCCGGTTTGAAGTGCCTGCCGTTTTCACTGTAAAGCCGAGTTGGAGCTTGTACCTCCCCATATATATGTATGGAGTGGAGTTGGCAACTGAAAAGAAACTTTGTGTTCCCTTCAAGCTAGGTGAAGGACGGCTTTCACACACACTTATCTCTCAGAACTGAGCATGTGGAGAGGCGTTCGTTCATCCAGCACAAAGGGAACGGGTTGCAGGAGAAACCCTTACTCTGGTTTCTCAGTCTGTTTCCTAGTGCTGGTTTGAAGTGCCTGTTGTTTTCACTGTAAAACCGATTTGGAGCTTGTACCTCCCCATATATATGTATGGAGTGGAGTTGGCAACTGAAAAGAAACTTGGTGTTCCCTTCAAGCTAGGTGAAGGACGGCTTTCACACACACTTATCTCTCAGAACTGAGCATGTGCAGAGACGTTCGTTCATCCAGCACAAAGGGAACGGGTTGCAGGAGAAACGCTTACTCTGGTTTCTCAGTCTGTTTCCTAGTGCCGGTTTGAAGTGCCTGCCGTTTTCACTGTTAAGCCGAGTTGGAGCTTGTACCTCCCCATATATATGTATGGATTGGAGTTTGCAACTGAAAAGAATCTTTGTGTTCCCTTCAAGCTAGGTGAAGGACGGCTTTCACACACACTTACCTCTCAGAACTGAGCATGTAGAAAGACGTTCGTTCATCCAGCACAAAGGGAACGGCTTGCAGGAGAAACCCTTTCTCTGGTTTCTCAGTCTGTTTCCTAGTGCCGGTTTGAAGTGCCTGCCGTTTTCACTGTAAAGCCGAGTTGGAGCTTGAACCTCCCCATATATATGTATGAAGTGGAGTTGGCAACTTAAAAGAAACTTTGTGTTCCCTTCAAGCTAGGTGAAGTACGGGTTTCACACACACTTATCTCTCAGAACTGAGCATGTGGAGAGACGTTCGTTCATTCAGCACAAAGGGAACGGGTTGCAGGAGAAACCCTTTCTCTGGTTTCTCAGTCTGTTTCCTAGTGCCGGTTTGAAATGCCTGCCGTTTTCACTGTAAAACCGAGTTGGAGCTTGTACCACCCCATATATATGTATGGAGTGTAGTTGGCATCAGAAAAGAAACTTTGTGTTCCCTTCAAGCTAGGTGAAGGACGGCTTTCACACACACTTATCTCTCAGAACTGAGCATGTGGAGAGACGTTCGTTCATCCAGCACAAATGGAACGGGTTGCAGGAGAAACCCTTACTCTGGTTTCTCAGTCTGTTTCCTAGTGCCGGTTTGAAGTGCCTGCCGTTTTCACTGTAAAGCAGAGTTGGAGCTTGTACCTCCCCATATATATGTATGGAGTGGAGTTTGCAACTGAAAACAAACTTTGTGTTCCCTTCAAGCTAGGTGAAGGACGGCTTTCACACACACTTATCTCTCAGAACTGAGCATGTGGAGAGACGTTCGTTCATCCAGCACAAAGGGAACGGGTTGCAGGAGAAACCCTTACTCTGGTTTCTCAGTCTGTTTCCTAGTGCCGGTTTGAAATGCCTGCCGTTTTCACAGTAAAACCGAGTTGGAGCTTGTACCTCCCCATATATATGTGTGGAGTGGTGTTTGCAACTGAAAAGAAACTTTGTGTTCCCTTCAAGCTAGGTGAAGGACGGCTTTCACACACACTTATCTCTCAGAACTGAGCATGTGGAGAGACGTTCGTTCATCCAGCACAAAGGGAACGGGTTGCAGGAGAAACCCTTACTCTGGTTTCTCAGTCTGTTTCCTACTGCCGGTTTGAAGTGCCTGCCTTTTTCAATGTAAAGCCGAGTTGGAGCTTGTACCTCCCCATATATATGTATGGAGTGGAGTTTGCAACTGAAAAGAAACTTTGTGTTCCCTTCAAGCTAGGTGAAGGACGGCTTTCACACACACTTATCTCTCAGAACTGAGCATGTGGAGAGACGTTCGTTCATCCAGCACAAAGGGAACGGGTTGCAGGAGAAACCCTTACTCTGGTTTCTCAGTCTGTTTCCTAGTGCTGGTTTGAAGTGCCTGTCGTTTTCACTGTAAAACCGATTTGGAGCTTGTACCTCCCCATATATATGTATGGAGTGGAGTTGGCAACTGAAAAGAAACTTTGTGTTCCCTTCAAGCTAGGTGAAGGACGGCTTTCACACAAACTTATCTCTCAGAACTGAGCATGTGCAGAGACGTTCGTTCATCCAGCACAAAGGGAACGGGTTGCAGGAGAAACGCTTACTCTGGTTTCTCAGTCTGTTTCCTAGTGCCGGTTTGAAGTGCCTGCCGTTTTCACTGTTAAGCCGAGTTGGAGCTTGTACCTCCCCATATATATGTATGGAGTGGAGTTTGCAAATGAAAAGAAACTTTGTGTTCCCGTCAAGCTAGGTGAAGGACGGCTTTCACACACACTTATCTCTCAGAACTGAGCATGTGGAGAGACGTTCGTTCATCCAGCACAAAGGGAACGGGTTGCAGGAGAAACCCTTACTCTGGTTTCTCAGTCTGTTTCCTAGTGCCGGTTTGAAGTGCCTGCCTTTTTCACTGTAAAACCGAGTTGGAGCTTGTACCTCCCCATATATTTGTGTGGAGTGGAGTTTGCAACTGAAAAGAAACTTTGTGTTCCCTTCAAGCTAGGTGAAGGACGGGTTTCACACACACTTATCTCTCAGAACTGAGCATGTGGAGAGACGTTCGTTCATCCAGCACAAAGGGAACGGGTTGCAGGAGAAACCCTTACTTGGTTTCTCAGTCTGTTTCCTAGTGCCGGTTTGAAGTGCCTGCCGTTTTCACTGTAAAGCCGAGTTGGAGCTTGTACCTCCCCATATATATGTATGGAGTGGAGTTGGCAACTGAAAAGAAACTTTGTGTTCCCTTCAAGCTAGGTGAAGGACGGCTTTCACACACACTTATCTCTCAGAACTGAGCATGTGGAGAGGCGTTCGTTCATCCAGCACAAAGGGAACGGGTTGCAGGAGAAACCCTTACTCTGGTTTCTCAGTCTGTTTCCTAGTGCTGGTTTGAAGTGCCTGTTGTTTTCACTGTAAAACCGATTTGGAGCTTGTACCTCCCCATATATATGTATGGAGTGGAGTTGGCAACTGAAAAGAAACTTGGTGTTCCCTTCAAGCTAGGTGAAGGACGGCTTTCACACACACTTATCTCTCAGAACTGAGCATGTGCAGAGACGTTCGTTCATCCAGCACAAAGGGAACGGGTTGCAGGAGAAACGCTTACTCTGGTTTCTCAGTCTGTTTCCTAGTGCCGGTTTGAAGTGCCTGCCGTTTTCACTGTTAAGCCGAGTTGGAGCTTGTACCTCCCCATATATATGTATGGATTGGAGTTTGCAACTGAAAAGAATCTTTGTGTTCCCTTCAAGCTAGGTGAAGGACGGCTTTCACACACACTTACCTCTCAGAACTGAGCATGTGGAAAGACGTTCGTTCATCCAGCACAAAGGGAACGGCTTGCAGGAGAAACCCTTACTCTGGTTTCTCAGTCTGTTTCCTAGTGCCGGTTTGAAGTGCCTGCCGTTTTCACTGTAAAGCCGAGTTGGAGCTTGAACCTCCCCATATATATGTATGAAGTGGAGTTGGCAACTTAAAAGAAACTTTGTGTTCCCTTCAAGCTAGGTGAAGTACGGGTTTCACACACACTTATCTCTCAGAACTGAGCATGTGGAGAGACGTTCGTTCATTCAGCACAAAGGGAACGGGTTGCAGGAGAAACCCTTTCTCTGGTTTCTCAGTCTGTTTCCTAGTGCCGGTTTGAAATGCCTGCCGTTTTCACTGTAAAACCGAGTTGGAGCTTGTACCACCCCATATATATGTATGGAGTGTAGTTGGCATCAGAAAAGAAACTTTGTGTTCCCTTCAAGCTAGGTGAAGGACGGCTTTCACACACACTTATCTCTCAGAACTGAGCATGTGGAGAGACGTTCGTTCATCCAGCACAAATGGAACGGGTTGCAGGAGAAACCCTTACTCTGGTTTCTCAGTCTGTTTCCTAGTGCCGGTTTGAAGTGCCTGCCGTTTTCACTGTAAAGCAGAGTTGGAGCTTGTACCTCCCCATATATATGTATGGAGTGGAGTTTGCAACTGAAAACAAACTTTGTGTTCCCTTCAAGCTAGGTGAAGGACGGCTTTCACACACACTTATCTCTCAGAACTGAGCATGTGGAGAGACGTTCGTTCATCCAGCACAAAGGGAACGGGTTGCAGGAGAAACCCTTACTCTGGTTTCTCAGTCTGTTTCCTAGTGCCGGTTTGAAATGCCTGCCGTTTTCACAGTAAAACCGAGTTGGAGCTTGTACCTCCCCATATATATGTGTGGAGTGGTGTTTGCAACTGAAAAGAAACTTTGTGTTCCCTTCAAGCTAGGTGAAGGACGGCTTTCACACACACTTATCTCTCAGAACTGAGCATGTGGAGAGACGTTCGTTCATCCAGCACAAAGGGAACGGGTTGCAGGAGAAACCCTTACTCTGGTTTCTCAGTCTTTTTCCTAGTGCTGGTTTGAAGTGCCTGCCGTTTTCACTGTAAAACCGATTTGGAGCTTGTACCTCCCCATATATATGTATGGGGTGGAGTTGGCAACGGAAAAGAAACTTTGTGTTCCCTTCAAGCTAGGTGAAGGACGGCTTTCACACACACTTATCTCTCAGAACTGAGCATGTGCAGAGACGTTCTTTCATCCAGCACAAAGGGAACTGGTTGCAGGAGAACCGCTTACTCTGGTTTCTCAGTCTGTTTCCTAGTGCCGGTTTGAAGTGCCTGCCGTTTTCACTGTAAAACCGAGTTGGAGCTTGTACCTCCCCATATATTTGTGTGAAGTGGAGTTTGCAACTGAAAAGAAACTTTGTGTTCCCTTCAAGCTAGGTGAAGGACGGGTTTCACACACACTTATCTCTCAGAACTGAGCATGTGGAGAGACGTTCGTTCATCCAGCACAAAGGGAACGGGTTGCAGGAGAAACCCTTACTCTGGTTTCTCAGTCTGTTTCCTATTGCCGGTTTGAAGTGCCTGCCGTTTTCACTGTAAAGCCGAGTTGGAGCTTGTACCTCCCCATATATATGTATGGAATGGAGTTTGCAACTGAAAAGAAACTTTGTGTTCCCGTCAAGCTTGGTGAAGAACGGCTTTCACACACACTTATCACTCAGAACTGAGCATGTGGAGAGACGTTCGTTCATCCAGCACAAAGGGAACGGGTTGCAGGAGAAACCCTTACTCTGGTTTCTCAGTCTGTTTCCTACGGCCGTTTTGAAGTGACTGCCGTTTTCACTGTAAAACCGAGTTGGAGCTTGTACCTCCCCATATATATGTAAGGACTGGAGTGTCAACTGAAAAGAAACTTTGTGTTCCCTTCAAGCTAGGTGAAGGACGGCTTTCACACACACTTAACTCTCAGAACTGAGCATGTGGAGAGACGTTCGTTCATCCAGCACAAAGGGAACGGGTTGCAGGGAAACCCTTACTCTGGTTTCTCAGTCGGTTTCCTAGTGCCGGTTTGAAGTGTCTGCCGTTTTCACTGTAAAGCCGAGTTGGAGCTTGTACCTCCCCATATATATGTATGGAGTGGAGTTGGCAACTGAAAAGAAACTTTGTGTTCCCTTCAAGCTAGGTGAAGGACGGCTTTCACACACACATATCTCTCAGAACTGAGCATGTGGAGAGACGTTCGTTCATCCAGCACAAAGGGAACGGGTTGCAGGAGAAACCCTTACTCTGGTTTCTCAGTCTGTTTCCTAGTGCCGGTTTGAAGTGCCTGCCGTTTTCACTCTAAAACCGATTTGGAGCTTGTACCTCCCCATATATATGTATGGAGTGGAGTTGGCAACTGAAAAGAAACTTTGTGTTCCCTTCAAGCTAGGTGAAGGACGGCTTTCACACACACATATTTCTCAGAACTGAGCATGTGGAGAGACGTTCGTTTATCCAGCACAAAGGGAACGGGTTGCAGGAGAAACCCTTACTCTGGTTTCTCAGTCTGTTTCCTAGTGCCGGTTTGAAGTGCCTGCCGTTTTCACTGTAAAGCCGAGTTGGAGCTTGTACTTCCCCATATATATGTATGGAGTGGAGTTTGCAACTGAAAAGAAACTTTGTGTTCCCTTCAAGCTAGGTGAAGGACGGGTTTCACACACACTTATCTCTCAGAACTGAGCATGTGGAGAGACGTTCGTTCATCCAGCACAAAGGGAACGGGTTGCAGGAGAAACCCTTACTCTGGTTTCTCATTCTGTTTCCTAGTGCCGGTTTGAAGTGCCTGCCGTTTTCACTGTAAAACCGATTTGGAGCTTGTACCTCCCCATATATATGTATGGGGTGGATTTGGCAACTGAAAAGAAACTTTGTGTTCCCTTCAAGCTAGGTGAAGGACGGCTTTCACACACACTTATCTCTCAGAACTGAGCATGTGGAGAGACGTTCGTTCATCCAGCACAAAGGGAACGGGTTGCAGGAGAAACCCTTACTCTGGTTTCTCAGTCTGTTTCCTAGTGCCGGTTTGAAGTGCCTGCCGTTTTCACTTTAAAACCGAGTTGGAGCTTGTACCTCCCCATATATTTGTGTGGAGTGGAGTTTACAACTGAAAAGAAACTTTGTGTTCCCTTCAAGCTAGGTGAAGGACGGGTTTCACACACACTTATCTCTCAGAACTGAGCATGTGGAGAGACGTTCGTTCATCCAGCACAAAGGGAACGGGTTGCAGGAGAAACCCTTACTCTGGTTTCTCAGTCTGTTTCCTATTGCCGGTTTGAAGTGCCTGCCGTTTTCACTGTAAAGCCGGGTTGGAGCTTGTACCTCCCCATATATATGTATGGAGTGGAGTTTGCAACTGAAAAGAAACTTTGTGTTCCCGTCAAGCTAGGTGAAGGACGGCTTTCACACACACTTATCTCTCAGAACTGAGCATGTGGAGAGACGTTCGTTCATCCAGCACAAAGGGAACGGGTTGCAGGAGAAACCCTTACTCTGGTTTCTCAGTCTGTTTCCTACGGCCGTTTTGAAGTGACTGCCGTTTTCACTGTAAAACCGAGTTGGAGCTTGTACCTCCCCATATATATGTAAGGACTGGAGTGGCAACTGAAAAGAAACTTTGTGTTCCCTTCAAGCTAGGTGAAGGACGGCTTTCACACACACTTAACTCTCAGAACTGAGCATGTGGAGAGACGTTCGTTCATCCAGCACAAAGGGAACGGGTTGCAGGGAAACCCTTACTCTGGTTTCTCAGTCGGTTTCCTAGTGCCGGTTTGAAGTGCCTGCCGTTTTCACTGTAAAGCCGAGTTGGAGCTTGTACCTCCTCATATATATGTATGGAGTGGAGTTGGCAACTGAAAAGAAACTTTGTGTTCCCTTCAAGCTAGGTGAAGGACGGCTTTCACACACACTTATCTCTCAGAACTGAGCATGTGGAGAGACGTTCGTTCATCCAGCACAAAAGGAACTGGTTGCAGGAGAAACCCTTACTCTGGTTTCTCAGTCTGTTTCCTAGTGCCGGTTTGAAGTGCCTGCCGTTTTCACTCTAAAACCGATTTGGAGCTTGTACCTCCCCATATATATGTATGGAGTGGAGTTGGCAACTGAAAAGAAACTTTGTGTTCCCTTCAAGCCAGGTGAAGGACGGCTTTCACACACACTTATTTCTCAGAACTGAGCATGTGGAGAGACGTTCGTTTATCCAGCACAAAGGGAACGGGTTGCAGGAGAAACCCTTACTCTGGTTTCTCAGTCTGTTTCCTAGGGCCGGTTTGAAGTGCCTGCCGTTTTCACTGTAAAGCCGAGTTGGAGCTTGTACCTCCCCATATATATGTATGGAGTGGAGTTTGCAACTGAAAAGAAACTTTGTGTTCCCTTCAAGCTAGGTGAAGGACGGGTTTCACACACACTTATCTCTCAGAACTGAGCATGTGGAGAGACGTTCGTTCATCCAGCACAAAGGGAACGGGTTGCAGGAGAAACCCTTACTCTGGTTTCTCAGTCTGTTTCCTAGTGCCGGTTTGAAGTGCCTGCCGTTTTCACTGTAAAGCCGAGTTGGAGCTTGTACCTCCCCATATATATGTATGGAGTGGAGTTTGCAACTGAAAAGAAACTTTGTGTTCCCGTCAAGCTAGGTGAAGGACGGCTTTCACACACACTTATCTCTCAGAACTGAGCATGTGGAGAGACGTTCGTTCATCCAGCACAAAGGGAACGGGTTGCAGGAGAAACCCTTACTCTGGTTTCTCAGTCTGTTTCCTAGTGCCGGTTTGAAGTGCCTGCCCTTTTCACTGTAAAACCGAGTTGGAGCTTGTACCTCCCCATATATTTGTGTGGAGTGGAGTTTGCAACTGAAAAGAAACTTTGTGTTCCCTTCAAGCTAGGTGAAGGACGGGTTTCACACACACTTATCTCTCAGAACTGAGCATGTGGAGAGACGTTCGTTCATCCAGCACAAAGGGAACGGGTTGCAGGAGAAACCCTTACTCTGGTTTCTCAGTCTGTTTCCTATTGCCGGTTTGAAGTGCCTGCCGTTTTCACTGTAAAGCCGAGTTGGAGCTTGTACCTCCCCATATATATGTATGGAGTGGAGTTTGCAACTGAAAAGAAACTTTGTGTTCCCGTCAAGCTAGGTGAAGGACGGCTTTCACACACACTTATCTCTCAGAACTGAGCATGTGGAGAGACGTTCGTTCATCCAGCACAAAGGGAACGGGTTGCAGGAGAAACCCTTACTCTGGTTTCTCAGTCTGTTTCCTACGGCCGGTTTGAAGTGACTGCCGTTTTCACTGTAAAACCGAGTTGGAGCTTGTACCTCCCCATATATATGTAAGGACTGGAGTGACAAATGAAAAGAAACTTTGTGTTCCCTTCAAGCTAGGTGAAGGACGGCTTTCACACACACTTAACTCTTAGAACTGAGCATGTGGAGAGACGTTCGTTCATCCAGCACAAAGGGAACGGGTTGCAGGGGAAACCCTTACTCTGGTTTCTCAGTCGGTTTCCTAGTGCCGGTTTGAAGTGCCTGCCGTTTTCACTGTAAAGCCGAGTTGGAGCTTGTACCTCCCCATATATATGTATGGAGTGGAGTTGGCAACTGAAAAGAAACTTTGTGTTCCCTTCAAGCTAGGTGAAGGACGGCTTTCACACACACTTATCTCTCAGAACTGAGCATGTGGAGAGACGTTCGTTCATCCAGCACAAAGGGAACGGGTTGCAGGAGAAACCCTTACTCTGGTTTCTCAGTCTGTTTCCTAGTGCCGGTTTGAAGTGCCTGCCGTTTTCACTGTAAAACCGATTTGGAGCTTGTACCTCCCCATATATATGTATGGAGTGGAGTTGGCAACTGAAAAGAAACTTTGTGTTCCCTTCAAGCTAGGTGAAGGACGGCTTTCACACACACTTATTTCTCAGAACTGAGCATGTGGAGAGACGTTCGTTTATCCAGCACAAAGGGAACGGGTTGCAGGAGAAACCCTTACTCTGGTTTCTCAGTCTGTTTCCTAGGGCCGGTTTGAAGTGCCTGCCGTTTTCACTGTAAAGCCGAGTTGGAGCTTGTACCTCCCCATATATATGTATGGAGTGGAGTTTGCAACTGAAAAGAAACTTTGTGTTCCCTTCAAGCTAGGTGAAGGACGGGTTTCACACACACTTATCTCTCAGAACTGAGCATGTGGAGAGACGTTCGTTCATCCAGCACAAAGGGAACGGGTTGCAGGAGAAACCCTTAATCTGGTTTCTCAGTCTGTTTCCTAGTGCCGGTTTGAAGTGCCTGCCGTTTTCACTGTAAAGCCGAGTTGGAGCTTGTACCTCCCCATATATATGTATGGAGTGGAGTTTGCAACTGAAAAGAAACTTTGTGTTCCCGTCAAGCTAGGTGAAGGACGGCTTTCACACACACTTATCTCTCAGAACTGAGCATGTGGAGAGACGTTCTTTCATCCAGCACAAAGGGAACGGGTTGCAGGAGAAACCCTTACTCTGGTTTCTCAGTCTGTTTCCTAGTGCCGGTTTGAAGTGCCTGCCGTTTTCACTTTAAAACCGAGTTGGAGCTTGTACCTCCCCATATATATGTATGGAGTGGAGTTTGCAACTGAAAAGAAACTTTGTGTTCCCGTCAAGCTACGTGAAGGACGGCTTTCACACACACTTATCTCTCAGAACTGAGCATGTGGAGAGACGTTCGTTCATCCAGCACAAAGGGAACGGGTTGCAGGAGAAACCCTTACTCTGGTTTCTCAGTCTGTTTCCTAGTGCCGGTTTGAAGTGCCTGCCGTTTTCACTGTAAAATCGAGTTGGAGCTTGTACCTCCCCATATATTTGTGTGGAGTGGAGTTTGCAACTGAAAAGAAACTTTGTGTTCCCTTCAAGCTAGGTGAAGGACGGGTTTCACACACACTTATCTCTCAGAACTGAGCATGTGGAGAGACGTTCGTTCATCCAGCACAAAGGGAACGGGTTGCAGGAGAAACCCTTACTCTGGTTTCTCAGTCTGTTTCCTATTGCCGGTTTGAAGTGCCTGCCGTTTTCACTGTAAAGCCGAGTTGGAGCTTGTACCTCCCCATATATATGTATGGAGTGGAGTTTGCAACTGAAAAGAAACTTTGTGTTCCCGTCAAGCTAGGTGAAGGACGGCTTTCACACACACTTATCTCTCAGAACTGAGCATGTGGAGAGACGTTCGTTCATCCAGCACAAAGGGAACGGGTTGCAGGAGAAACCCTTACTCTGGTTTCTCAGTCTGTTTCCAACGGCCGGTTTGAAGTGACTGCCGTTTTCACTGTAAAACCGAGTTGGAGCTTGTACCTCCCCATATATATGTAAGGACTGGAGTTGGCAACTGAAAAGAAACTTTGTGTTCCCTTCAAGCTAGGTGAAGGACGGCTTTCACACACACTTATCTCTCAGAACTGAGCATGTGGAGAGACGTTCGTTCATCCAGCACAAAGGGAACGGGTTGCAGGAGAAACCCTTACTCTGGTTTCTCAGTCGGTTTCCTAGTGCCGGTTTGAAGTGCCTGCCGTTTTCACTGTAAAGCCGAGTTGGAGCTTGTACCTCCCCATATATATGTATGGAGTGGAGTTGGCAACTGAAAAGAAACTTTGTGTTCCCTTCAAGCTAGGTGAAGGACGGCTTTCACACACACTTATCTCTCAGAACTGAGCATGTGGAGAGACGTTCGTTCATCCAGCACAAAGGGAACGGGTTGCAGGAGAAACCCTTACTCTGGTTTCTCAGTCTGTTTCCTAGTGCCGGTTTGAAGTGCCTGCCGTTTTCACTGTAAAACCGATTTGGTCCTTGTACCTCCCCATATATATGTATGGAGTGGAGTTGGCAACTGAAAAGAAACTTTGTGTTCCCTTCAAGCTAGGTGAAGGACGGCTTTCACACACACTTATTTCTCAGAACTGAGCATGTGGAGAGACGTTCGTTTATCCAGCACAAAGGGAACGGGTTGCAGGAGAAACCCTTACTCTGGTTTCTCAGTCTGTTTCCTAGTGCCGGTTTGAAGTGCCTGCCGTTTTCACTGTAAAGCCGAGTTGGAGCTTGTACCTCCCCATATATATGTCTGGAGTGGAGTTTGCAACTGAAAAGAAACTTTGTGTTCCCTTCAAGCTAGGTGAAGGACGGCTTTCACACACACTTATCTCTCAGAACTGAGCATGTGGAGAGACGTTCGTTCATCCAGCACAAAGGGAACGGGTTGAAGGAGAAACCCTTAATCTGGTTTCTCAGTCTGTTTCCTAGTGCCGGTTTGAAGTGCCTGCCGTTTTCACTGTAAAGCCGAGTTGGAGCTTGTACCTCCCCATATATATGTATGGAGTGGAGTTTGCAACTGAAAAGAAACTTTGTGTTCCCGTCAAGCTAGGTGAAGGACGGTTTCACACACACTTATCTCTCAGAACTGAGCATGTGGAGAGACGTTCGTTCATCCAGTACAAAGGGAACGGGTTGCAGGAGAAACCCTTACTCTGGTTTCTCAGTCTGTTTCCTACTGCCGGTTTGAAGTGCCTGCCGTTTTCACTTTAAAACCGAGTTGGAGCTTGTACCTCCCCGTATATATGTATGGAGTGGAGTTTGCAACTGAAAAGAAACTTTGTGTTCCCGTCAAGCTAGGTGAAGGACGGCTTTCACACACACTTATCTCTCAGACCTGAGCATGTGGAGAGACGTTCGTTCATCCAGCACAAAGGGAACGGGTTGCAGGAGAAACCCTTACTCTGGTTTCTCAGTCTGTTTCCTAGTGCCGGTTTGAAGTGCCTGCCGTTTTCACTTTAAAACCGAGTTGGAGCTTGTACCTCCCCATATATATGTATGGAGTGGAGTTGGCAACTGAAAAGAAACTTTGTGTTCCCTTCAAGCTAGGTGAAGGACGGCTTTCACACACACTTATTTCTCAGTACTGAGCATGTGGAGAGACGTTCGTTTATCCAGCACAAAGGGAACGGGTTGCAGGAGAAACCCATACTCTGGTTTCTCAGTCTGTTTCCAAGTGCCGGTTTGAAGTGCCTGCCGTTTTCACTGTAAAGCCGAGTTGGAGCTTGAACCTCCCCATATATATGTATGGAGTGGAGTTGGCAACTGAAAAGAAACTTTGTGTTCCCTTCAAGCTATGTGAAGGACGGGTTTCACACACACTTATCTCTCAGAACTGAGCATGTGGAGAGACGTTCGTTCATCCAGCACAAAGGGAACGGGTTGCAGGAGAAACCCTTACTCTGGTTTCTCAGTCTGTTTCCTAGTGCCGGTTTGAAGTGCCTGCCGTTTTCACTGTAAAGCCGAGTTGGAGCTAGTACCTCCCCATATATATGTATGGAGTGGAGTTTGAAACTGAAAAGAAACTTTGTGTTCCCTTCAAGCTAGGTGAAGGACGGCTTTCACACACACTTATCTCTCAGAACTGAGCATGTGGAGAGACGTTCGTTCATCCAGCACAAAGGGAACGGTTTGCAGGAGAAACCCTTACTCTGGTTTCTCAGTCTGTTTCCTAGTGCCGGTTTGAAGTGCCTGCCGTTTTCACTTTGAAACCGAGTTGGAGCTTGTACCGCCCCTTTTATATGTATGGAGTGGAGTTGGCAACTGAAAAGAAACTTTGTGTTCCCTTCAAGCTAGGTGAAGGACGGCTTTCACACACACTTATTTCTCAGAACTGAGCATGTGGAGAGACGTTCGTTCATCCAGCACAAAGGGAACGGGTTGCAGGAGAAACCCTTACTCTGGATTCTCAGTCTGTTTCCTAGTGCCGGTTTGAAGTGCCTGCCGATTTCACTGTAAAGCCGAGTTGGAGCTTGTACCTCCCCATATATATGTATGGAGTGGAGTTTGCAACTGAAAAGAAACTTTGTGTTCCCTTCAAGCTAGGTGAAGGACGGGTTTCACACACACTTATCTCTCAGAACTGAGCATGTGCAGAGACGTTCGTTCATCCAGCACAAAGGGAACGGGTTGCAGGAGAAACCCTTACTCTGGATTCTCAGTCTGTTTCCTAGTGCCGGTTTGAAGTGCCTGCCGTTTTCACTGTAAAGCCGAGTTGGAGCTTGTACCTCCCCATATATATGTATGGAGTGGAGTTTGCAACTGAAAAGAAACTTTGTGTTCCCTTCAAGCTAGGTGAAGGACGGCTTTCACACACACTTATCTCTCAGAACTGAACATGTGGAGAGACGTTCGTTCATCCACCACAAACGGAACGAGTTGCAGGAGAAACCCTTACTCTGGTTTCTCAGTTTGTTTCCTAGTGCCGGTTTGAAGTGCCTGCCGTTTTCACTGTAAAGCCGAGTTGGAGCTTGTACTTCCCCATATATATGTATGGAGAAGAGTTTGCAACTGAAAAGAAATTTTGTGTTCCCCTCAAGCTAGGTGAAGGACGGCTTTCACACACACTTATCTCTCAGAACTGAGCATGTGGAGAGACGTTCGTTCATCCAGCACAAAGGGAACGGGTTGCAGGAGAAACCCTTACTCTGGTTTCTCAGTCTGTTTCCTAGTGCCGGTTTGAAGTGCCTGCCTTTTTCACTGTAAAGCTGAGTTGGAGCTTGTACCTCCCCATATATATGTATGGAGTGGAGTTTGCAACTGAAAAGAAACTTTGTGTTCCCTTCAAGCTAGGTGAAGGACGGCTTTCACACACACTTATCTCTCAGAACTGAGCATGTGGAGAGACGTTCGTTCATCCAGCACAAAGGAACGGGTTGCAGGAGAAACCCTTACTCTGGTTTCTCAGTCTGTTTCCTAGTGCTGGTTTGAAGTGCCTGCCGTTTTCACTGTAAACCGATTTAGAGCTTGTACCTCCCCATATATATGTATGGATTGGAGTTGGCAACTGAAAAGAAACTTTGTGTTCCCTTCAAGCTAGGTGAAGGACGGCTTTCACACACACTTATCTCTCAGAACTGAGCATGTGCAGAGACGTTCGTTCATCCAGCACAAAGGGAACGGGTTGCAGGAGAAACGCTTACTCTGGTTTCTCAGTCTGTTTCCTAGTGCCGGTTTGAAGTGCCTGCCGTTTTCACTGTAAAGCCGAGTTGGAGCTTGTACCTTCCCATATATATGTATGGAGTGGAGTTTGCAACTGAAAAGAAACTTTGTGTTCCCGTCAAGCTAGGTGAAGGACGGCTTTTACACACACTTATCTCTCAGA
The DNA here is from genome assembly GCF_048564905.1 of Vicugna pacos. Taxonomy (NCBI): domain Eukaryota; kingdom Metazoa; phylum Chordata; class Mammalia; order Artiodactyla; family Camelidae; genus Vicugna; species Vicugna pacos. Next base: position 10,481 of record NW_027329002.1, on the reverse strand, counting down.
ACTGAGCATGTGGTGAGACGTTCGTTCATCCAGCACAAAGGGAACGGGTTGCAGGAGAAACCCTTACTCTGGTTTCTCAGTCTGTTTCCTAGTGCCGGTTTGAAGTGCCTGCCGTTTTCACTGTAAAACCGAGTTGGAACTTGTACCTCCCCATATATTTGTGTGGAGTGGAGTTTGCAACTGAAAAGAAACTTTGTGTTCCCTTCAAGTTAGGTGAAGGACGGGTTTCACACACACTTATCTCTCAGAACTGAGCATGTGGAGAGACGTTCGTTCATCCAGCACAAAGGGAACGGGTTGCAGGAGAAACCCTTACTCTGGTTTCTCAGTCTGTTTCCTAGTGCCGGTTTGAAGTGCCTGCCGTTTTCACTGTAAAGCCGAGTTGGAGTTTGTACCTCCCCATATATATGTATGGAGTGGAGTTTGCAACTGAAAAGAAACTTTGTGTTCCCGTCAAGCTAGGTGAAGGACGGCTTTCACACAAACTTATCTCTCAGAACTGAGCATGTGGAGAGACGTTCGTTCATCCAGCACAAAGGGAACGGGTTGCAGGAGAAACCCTTACTCTGGTTTCTCAGTCTGTTTCCTACGACCGGTTTGAAGTGACTGCCGTTTTCACTGTAAAACCGAGTTGGAGCTTGTACCTCCCCATATATATGTAAGGATTGGAGTTGGCAACTGAAAAGAAACTTTGTGTTCCCTTCAAGCTAGGTGAAGAACGGCTTTCACACACACTTAACTCTCAGAACTGAGCATGTGGAGAGACGTTCGTTCATCCAGCACAAAGGGAACGGGTTGCAGGAGAAACCCTTACTCTGGTTTCTCAGTCTGTTTCCTAGTGCCGGTTTGAAGTGCCTGCCGTTTTCACTGTAAAGCCGAGTTGGAGCTTGTACCTCCCCATATATATGTATGGAGTGGAGTTGGCAACTGAATAGAAACTTTGTGTTCCCTTCAAGCTAGGTGAAGGACGGCTTTCAAACACACTTATCTCTCAGAACTGAGCATGTGGAGAGACGTTCGTTCATCCAGCACAAAGGGAACGGGTTGCAGGAGAAACCCTTACTCTGGTTTCTCAGTCTGTTTCCTAGTGCTGGTTTGAAGTGCCTGCCGTTTTCACTGTAAAACCGATTTGGAGCTTGTACCTACCCATATATATGTATGGAGTGGAGTTGGCAACTGAAAAGAAACTTTGTGTTCCCTTCAAGCTAGGTGAAGGACGGCTTTCACACACACTTATTTCTCAGAACTGAATATGTGGAGAGACGTTCGTTTATCCAGCACAAAGGGAACGGGTTGCAGGAGAAACACTTGCTCTGGTTTCTCAGTCTGTTTCCTAGTGCCGGTTTGAAGTGCCTGCCGTTTTCACTGTAAAGCGGAGTTGGAGCTTGTACCTCCCCATATATATGTATGGATTGGAGTTTGCAACTGAAAAGAAACTTTGTGTTCCCTTCAAGCTAGGTGAAGGACGGCTTTCACACACACTTATCTCTCAGAACTGAGCATGTGGAGAGACGTTCGTTCATCCAGCACAAAGGGAACGGGTTGCAGGAGAAACCCTTACTCTGGTTTCTCAGTCTGTTTCCTAGTGCCGGTTTGAAGTGCTTGCCGTTTTCACTGTAAAGCCGAGTTGGAGCTTGTACCTCCCCATATATATGTATGGAGTGGAGTTTGCAACTGAAAAGAAACTTTGTGTTCCCGTCAAGCTAGGCGAAGGACGGCTTTCACACACACTTATCTCTCAGAACTGAGCATGTGGAGAGACGTTCGTTCATCCAGCACAAAGGGAACGGATTGCAGGAGAAACGCTTACTCTGGTTTCTCAGTCTGTTTCCTAGTGCCGGTTTGAAGTGCCTGCCGTTTTCACTGTAAAGCCGAGTTGGAGCTTGTACCTCCCCATATATATGTATGGAGTGGAGTTGGCAACTGAAAAGAAACTTTGTGTTCCCGTCAAGCTAGGTGAAGGACGGCTTTCACACACACTTATCTCTCAGAACTGAGCATGTGGAGAGACGTTCGTTCATTCAACACAAAGGGAAAGGGTTGCAGGAGAAACCCTTACTCTGGTTTCTCAGTCTGTTTCCTAGTGCCGGTTGAAGTGCCTGCCGTTTTCACTGTAAAACCGAGTTGGAGCTTGAACCTCCCCATATATTTGTGTGGAGTGGAGTTTGCAACTGAAAAGAAACTTTGTGTTCCCTTCAAGCTAGGTGAAGGACGGGTTTCACACACACTTATCTCTCAGAACTGAGAATGTGGAGAGATGTTCGTTCATCCAGCACAAAGGGAACGGGTTGCAGGAGAAACCCTTACTCTGGTTTCTCAGTCTGTTTCCTAGTGCCGGTTTGAAGTGCCTGCCGTTTTCACTGTAAAGCCGAGTTGGAGCTTGTACCTCCCCATATATATGTATGGAGTGGAGTTTGCAACTGAAAAGAAACTTTGTGTTCCCGTCAAGCTAGGTGAAGGACGGCTTTCACACACACTTATCTCTCAGAACTGAGCATGTGGAGAGACGTTCGTTTATCCAGCACAAAGGGAATGGGTTGCAGGAGAAACCCTTACTCTGGTTTCTCAGTCTGTTTCCTAGTGCCGGTTTGAAGTGCCTGCCGTTTTCACTGTAAAGCCGAGTTGGAGCTTGTACCTCCCCATATATATGTATGGAGTGGAGTTTGCAACTGAAAAGAATCTTTGTGTTCCCTTCCAGCTAGGTGAAGGACGGCTTTCACACACACTTAACTCTCAGAACTGAGCATGTGGAGAGACGTTCGTTCATACAGCACAAAGGGAACGGGTTGCAGGAGAAACCCTTACTCTGGTTTCTCAGTCTGTTTCCTAGTGCCGGTTTGAAGTGCCTGCCGTTTTCACTGTAAAGCCGAGTTGGAGCTTGTACCTCCCCATATATATGTATGGAGTGGAGTTTGCAACTGAAAAGAAACTTTGTGTTCCCTTCAAGCTAGGTGAAGGACGGCTTTCACACACACTTATCTCTCAGAACTGAGCATGTGGAGAGACGTTCGTTCATCCAGCACAAAGGGAACGGGTTGCAGGAGAAACCCTTACTCTGGTTTCTCAGTCTGTTTCCTAGTGCCGGTTTGAAGAGCCTGCCGTTTTCACTGTAAAGCCGAGTTGGAGCTTGTACCTCCCCATATATATGTCTGGAGTGGTGATTGCAACTGAAAAGAAACTTTGTGTTCCCGTCAAGCTAGGTGAAGGACGGCTTTCACACACACTTATCTCTCAGAACTGAGCATGTGCAGAGACGTTCGTTCATCCAGCACAAAGGGAACGGGTTGCAGGAGAAACGCTTACTCTGGTTTCTCAGTCTGTTTCCTAGTTCCGGTTTGAAGTGCCTGCCGTTTTCACTGTAAATCCGAGTTGGAGCTTATATCTCCCCATATATATGTATGGAGTGGAGTTTGCAACTGAAAAGAAACTTTGTGTTCCCGTCAAGCTAGGTGAAGGACGGCTTTCACACACACGTATCTCTCAGAACTGAGCATGTGGAGAGACGTTCGTTCATCCAGCACAAAGGGAACGGGTTGCAGGAGTAACCCTTACTCTGGTTTCTCTGTCTGTTTCCTAGTGCCGGTTTGAAGTTCCTGCCGTTTTCACTGTAAATCCGAGTAGGAGCTTGTACCTCCCCATATATTTGTGTGGAGTGGAGTTTGCAACTGAAAAGAAACTTTGTGTTCCCTTCAAGCTAGGTGAAGGACGGGTTTCACACACACTTATCTCTCCGAACTGAGCATGTGGAGAGACGTTCGTTCATCCAGCACAAAGGGAACGGGTTGCAGGAGAAACCCTTACTCTGGTTTCTCAGTCTGTTTCCTAGTGCCGGTTTGAAGTGCCTGCCGTTTTCACTGTAAAGCCGAGTTGGAGCTTGTACCTCCCCATATATATGAATGGAGTGGAGTTTGCAACTGAAAAGAAACTTTGTGTTCCCGTCAAGCTAGGTGAAGGACGGCTTTCACACACACATATCTCTCAGAACTGAGCATGTGGAGAGACGTTCGTTCATCCAGCACAATGGGAACGGGTTGCAGGGGAAACCCTTACTCTGGTTTCTCAGTCTGTTTCCTAGTGCCGGTTTGAAGTGCCTGCCGTTTTCACTGTAAAACCGAGTTGGAGCTTGTACCTCCCCATATATTTGTGTGGAGTGGAGTTTGCAACTGAAAAGAAACTTTGTGTTCCCTTCAAGCTAGGTGAAGCACGGGTTTCACATACACTTATCTCTCAGAACTGAGCATGTGGAGAGACGTTCGTTCATCCAGCACAAAGGGAACGGGTTGCAGGAGAAACCCTTACTCTGGTTTCTCAGTCTGTTTCCTACTGCCGGTTTGAAGTGCCTGCCGTTTTCACTGTAAAGCCGAGTTGGAGCTTGTACCTCCCCATATATATGTATGGAGTGGAGTTTGCAACTGAAAAGAAATTTTGTGTTCCCGTCAATCTAGGTGAAGGACGGCTTTCACACACACTTATCTCTCAGAACTGAGCATGTGGAGAGACGTTCGTTCATCCAGCACAAAGGGAACGGGTTGCAGGAGAAACCCTTACTCTGGTTTCTCAGTCTGTTTCCTACGGCCGGTTTGAAGTGACTGCCGTTTTCACTGTAAAACCGAGTTGGAGCTTGTACCTCCCCATATATATGTAAGGAGTGGAGTTGGCAACTGAAAAGAAACTTTGTGTTCCCTTCAAGCTAGGTGAAGGACGGCTTTCACACACACTTAACTCTCAGAACTGAGCATGTGGAGAGACGTTCGTTCATCCAGCACAAAGGGAACGGGTTGCAGGAGAAACCCTTACTCTGGTTTCTCAGACTGTTTCCTAATGCCGGTTTGAAGTGCCTGCCGTTTTCACTGTAAAGCCGAGTTGGAGCTTGTACCTCCCCATATATATGTATGGAGTGGAGTTTGCAACTGAAAAGAAACTTTGTGTTCCCGTCAAGCTAGGTGAAGGACGGCTTTCACACACACTTATCTCTCAGAACTGAGCATGTGGAGAGACGTTCGTTCATCCAGCAGAAAGGGAACGGGTTGCAGGAGAAACCCTTACTCTGGTTTCTCAATCTGTTTCCTAGTGCTGGTTTGAAGTGCCTGCCGTTTTCACTGTAAAACCGATTTGGAGCTTGTACCTCCCCATATATATGTATGGAGTGGAGTTGGCAACTGAAAAGAAACTTTGTGTTCCCTTCAAGCTAGGTGAAGGACGGCTTTCACACACACTTATTTCTCTGAACTGAGCATGTGGAGAGACGTTCGTTTATCCAGCACAAATGGAACGGGTTGCAGGAGATACCATTACTCTGGTTTCTCAGTCTGTTTCCTAGTGCCGGTTTGAAGTGCCTGCCGTTTTCACTGTAAAGCCGAGTTGGAGCTTGTACCTCCCCATATATATGTATGGAGTGGAGTTTGCAACTGAAAAGAAACTTTGTGTTCCCTTCAAGCTAGGTGAAGGACGGGTTTCACACACACTTATCTCTCAGAACTGAGCATGTGGAGAGACGTTCGTTCATCCAGCACAAAGGGAACGGGTTGCAGGAGAAACCCTTACTCTGGTTTCTCAGTCTGTTTCCTAGTGCCGGTTTGAAGTGCCTGCCGTTTTCACTGTAAAGCCGAGTTGGAGCTTGTACCTCCCCATATATATGTATGGAGTGGAGTTGGCAACTGAAAAGAAACTTTGTGTTCCCGTCAACTAGGTGAAGGACGGCTTTCACACACACTTATCTCTCAGAACTGAGCATGTGGAGAGACGTTCGTTCATCCAGCACAAAGGGAACGGGTTGCAGGAGAAACCCTTACTCTGGTTTCTCAGTCTGTTTCCTAGTGCCGGTTTGAAGTGCCTGCCGTTTTCACTTTAAAACCGAGTTGGAGCTTGTACCTCCCCATATATATGTATGGAGTGGAGTTGGCAACTGAAAAGAAACTTTGTGTTCCCTTCAAACTAGGTGAAGGACGGCTTTCACACACACTTATTTCTCAGAACTGAGCATGTGGAGAGACGTTCGTTTATCCAGCACAAAGGGAACGGGTTGCAGGAGAAACCCTTACTCTGGTTTCTCAGTCTGTTTCCTAGTGCCGGTTTGAAGTGCCTGCCGTTTTCACTGTAAAGCCGAGTTGGAGCTTGAACCTCCCCATATATATGTATGGAGTGGAGTTGGCAACTGAAAAGAAACTTTGTGTTCCCTTCAAGCTAGGTGAAGGACGGCTTTCACACACACTTATTTCTCAAAACTGAGCATTAAGAGAGACTTTCGTTTATCCAGCACAAAGGGAACGGGTTGCAGGAGAAACCCTTACTCTGGTTTCTCAGTCTGTTTCCTAGTGCCGGTTTGAAGTGCCTGCCGTTTTCACTGTAAAGCCGAGTTGGAGCTTGTACCTCCCCATATATATGTATGGAGTGGAGTTGGCAACTGAAAAGAAACTTTGTGTTCCCTTCAAGCTAGGTGAAGGACGGCTTTCACACACACTTATCTCTCAGAACTGAGCATGTGGAGAGACGTTCGTTCATCCAGCACAAGGGGAACGGGTTGCAGGGGAAAACCTTACTCTGGTTTCTCAGTCTGTTTACTAGTGCCGGTTCGAAGTGCCTGCCGTTTTCACTGTAAAACCGAGTTGGAGTTTGTACTATCCCATATATATGTATGGAGTGTAGTTGGCATCTGAAAAGAAACTTTGTGTTCCATTCAATCTAGGTGAAGGACGGCTTTCACACACAATATACTCTCAGAACTGAGCATGTGGAGAGACGTTCGTTCATCCAGCACAAACGGAACGGGTTGCAGGAGAAACCCTTACTCTGGTTTCTCAGTCTGTTTCCTAGTGCCGGTTTGAAGTGCCTGCCGTTTTCACTGTAAAGCCGAGTTGGAGCTTGTACCTCCCCATATATATGAATGGAGTGGAGTTTGCAACTGAAAAGAAACTTTGTGTTCCCGTCAAGCTAGGTGAAGGACGGCTTTCACACACACATATCTCTCAGAACTGAGCATGTGGAGAGACGTTCGTTCATCCAGCACAATGGGAACGGGTTGCAGGGGAAACCCTTACTCTGGTTTCTCAGTCTGTTTCCTAGTGCCGGTTTGAAGTGCCTGCCGTTTTCACTGTAAAACCGAGTTGGAGCTTGTACCTCCCCATATATTTGTGTGGAGTGGAGTTTGCAACTGAAAAGAAACTTTGTGTTCCCTTCAAGCTAGGTGAAGCACGGGTTTCACATACACTTATCTCTCAGAACTGAGCATGTGGAGAGACGTTCGTTCATCCAGCACAAAGGGAACGGGTTGCAGGAGAAACCCTTACTCTGGTTTCTCAGTCTGTTTCCTACTGCCGGTTTGAAGTGCCTGCCGTTTTCACTGTAAAGCCGAGTTGGAGCTTGTACCTCCCCATATATATGTATGGAGTGGAGTTTGCAACTGAAAAGAAATTTTGTGTTCCCGTCAATCTAGGTGAAGGACGGCTTTCACACACACTTATCTCTCAGAACTGAGCATGTGGAGAGACGTTCGTTCATCCAGCACAAAGGGAACGGGTTGCAGGAGAAACCCTTACTCTGGTTTCTCAGTCTGTTTCCTACGGCCGGTTTGAAGTGACTGCCGTTTTCACTGTAAAACCGAGTTGGAGCTTGTACCTCCCCATATATATGTAAGGAGTGGAGTTGGCAACTGAAAAGAAACTTTGTGTTCCCTTCAAGCTAGGTGAAGGACGGCTTTCACACACACTTAACTCTCAGAACTGAGCATGTGGAGAGACGTTCGTTCATCCAGCACAAAGGGAACGGGTTGCAGGAGAAACCCTTACTCTGGTTTCTCAGACTGTTTCCTAATGCCGGTTTGAAGTGCCTGCCGTTTTCACTGTAAAGCCGAGTTGGAGCTTGTACCTACCCATATATATGTATGGAGTGGAGTTTGCAACTGAAAAGAAACTTTGTGTTCCCGTCAAGCTAGGTGAAGGACGGCTTTCACACACACTTATCTCTCAGAACTGAGCATGTGGAGAGACGTTCGTTCATCCAGCAGAAAGGGAACGGGTTGCAGGAGAAACCCTTACTCTGGTTTCTCAGTCTGTTTCCTAGTGCCGGTTTGAAGTGCCTGCCGTTTTCACTGTAAAGCCGAGTTGGAGCTTGTACCTCCCCATATATATGTATGGAGTGGAGTTGGCAACTGAAAAGAAACTTTGTGTTCCCGTCAACTAGGTGAAGGACGGCTTTCACACACACTTATCTCTCAGAACTGAGCATGTGGAGAGACGTTCGTTCATCCAGCACAAAGGGAACGGGTTGCAGGAGAAACCCTTACTCTGGTTTCTCAGTCTGTTTCCTAGTGCCGGTTTGAAGTGCCTGCCGTTTTCACTTTAAAACCGAGTTGGAGCTTGTACCTCCCCATATATATGTATGGAGTGGAGTTGGCAACTGAAAAGAAACTTTGTGTTCCCTTCAAGCTAGGTGAAGGACGGCTTTCACACACACTTATTTCTCAGAACTGAGCATGTGGAGAGACGTTCGTTTATCCAGCACAAAGGGAACGGGTTGCAGGAGAAACCCTTACTCTGGTTTCTCAGTCTGTTTCCTAGTGCCGGTTTGAAGTGCCTGCCGTTTTCACTGTAAAGCCGAGTTGGAGCTTGAACCTCCCCATATATATGTATGGAGTGGAGTTGGCAACTGAAAAGAAACTTTGTGTTCCCTTCAAGCTAGGTGAAGGACGGCTTTCACACACACTTATTTCTCAAAACTGAGCATTAAGAGAGACTTTCGTTTATCCAGCACAAAGGGAACGGGTTGCAGGAGAAACCCTTACTCTGGTTTCTCAGTCTGTTTCCTAGTGCCGGTTTGAAGTGCCTGCCGTTTTCACTGTAAAGCCGAGTTGGAGCTTTTACCTCCCCATATATATGTATGGAGTGGAGTTTGCAACTGAAAAGAAACTTTGTGTTCCCTTCAAGCTAGGTGAAGGACGGCTTTCACACACACTTATCTCTCAGAACTGAGCATGTGGAGAGACGTTCGTTCATCCAGCACAAGGGGAACGGGTTGCAGGGGAAAACCTTACTCTGGTTTCTCAGTCTGTTTACTAGTGCCGGTTCGAAGTGCCTGCCGTTTTCACTGTAAAACCGAGTTGGAGTTTGTACTATCCCATATATATGTATGGAGTGTAGTTGGCATCTGAAAAGAAACTTTGTGTTCCATTCAATCTAGGTGAAGGACGGCTTTCACACACAATATTCTCTCAGAACTGAGCATGTGGAGAGACGTTCGTTCATCCAGCACAAACGGAACGGGTTGCAGGAGAAACCCTTACTCTGGTTTCTCAGTCTGTTTCCTAGTGCCGGTTTTAAGTGCCTTCCGTTTTCACTGTAAAGCCGAGTTGGAGCTTGTACCTCCCCATATATATGTATGGAGAGGAGTTTGCAACTGTAAACAAACTTTGTGTTCCCTTCAAGCTAGGTGAAGGACGGCTTTCACACACACTTATCTGTCAGAACTGAGCATGTGGAGAGACGTTCGTTCATCCAGCACAAAGGAAACGGTTTGCAGGAGAAACCCTTACTCTGGTTTCTCAGTCTGTTTCCTAGTGCTGGTTTGAAGTGCCTGCCGTTTTCACTGTAAAGCCGAGTTGGAGCTTGTACCTCCCCATATATATGTATGGAGTGGAGTTGGCAACTGAAAAGAAACTTTGTGTTCCCTTCAAGCTAGGTGAAGGACGGCTTTCACACAAACTTATCTCTCAGAACTGAGCATGTGCAGAGACGTTCGTTCATCCAGCACAAAGGGAACGGGTTGCAGGAGAAACCCTTACTCTGGTTTCTCAGTCTGTTTCCTAGTGCCGGTTTGAAGTACCTGCCGTTTTCACTGTAAAGCCGAGTTGGAGCTTGTACCTCCCCATATATATGTATGGAGTAGAGTTGGCAACTGAAAAGAAACTTTGTGTTCCCTTCAAGCTAGGTGAAGGACGGGTTTCACACACACTTATCTCTCAAAACTGAGCATGTGGAGAGACGTTCGTTCATCCAGCACAAAGGGAACGGGTTGCAGGAGAAACCCTTACTCTGGTTTCTCAGTCTGTTTCCTAGTGCCGGTTTGAAGTGCCTGCCGTTTTCACTGTAAAGCCGAGTTGGAGCTTGTACCTCCCCATATATATGTATGGAGTGGAGTTTGCAACTGAAAAGAAACTTTGTGTTCCCTTCAAGCTAGGTGAAGGACGGCTTTCACACACACTTATCTCTGAGAACTGAGCATGTGGAGAGACGTTCGTTCATCCAGCACAAAGGGAACGGGTTGCAGGAGAAACCCTTACTCTGGTTTCTCAGTCTGTTTCCTAGTGCCGGTTTGAAGTGCCTGCCGTTTTCACTGAAAAGCCGAGTTGGAGCTTGTACCTCCCCATATATATGTATGGAGTGAAGTTGGCAACTGAAAAGAAACTTTATGTTCCCTTCAAGCTAGGTGAAGGAAGGCTTTCACACACACTTATCTCTCAGAACTGAGCATGTGCAGAGACGTTCGTT
>NW_027329001.1:0-30943 GCF_048564905.1 Vicugna pacos | reverse complement strand
CTTTTCTTCCATATTAAGACTACATAAAACCATTTCAGTCTTTGTAAATTTTTCAGTCAATAAGCACCACTAGAGAAAAACAAGTAACATCATTAGCAAAGGTTCGACTTTCAAAGCCAACTTCTCTTTTGCACAATAATTATTTTAAAGGTTTTGTTTCTAGTGCTTACAAAGCACTAAAATAAAAAAAAATTACCTTTTTAAGTCATTACCTGAGAATAACACATTTGTGAAATGTACAATTTTAATTTATGTCACTCTATCTCACATTCTCACTGGTGTCTCTCCTTTGAAGGCCTCATCAGGCTGAGATCGCTAAAATCGATCATTTATGGACTCACAGGGGTTCGGGTAACCACTCAACGGGAGGCTGATAAGAGGAGAAATTGAGAATGCATCCTGTGCAGCCTGGATTCCAGCACCGAGCTAGCCACCGCCAGCTGCGTGTGATTTGGGACAAGCTGGCCCATCTCTCAATCCCTCAGCTGCAAAAAAGGAGACACTGATACCTACCCTCAAACACCTGCTATGAAGGAAAACATGAGGAAAGCATTTTAGCCTTAGGTAGGTGTCCACTCACAGCGAGTTTGGTCATTATGATGATGAGGATGGCTGTTAACAAATTAAGCTAGACCAAACAGGAGAAATCACCTTAAAGGAGAAACATTTTAAGTCAATCAGCATTTCCTTTTGGGTGGATTGCAGAATATTATATGGATTTTTTTAATAAACTAAGTTTTGTCCATTAATTATAGATTTACTGGTTCATGGACAAGTCTCCAGATAAAGAATTAGAGGCCTCTGACCTCTGAATACGAAGAAAGTAAATTTTAAAAAAAATCAGGAGGGAGATTATACCTCATTTGGGAGAGTATGTGCTTAGCAAGAATGAGGCCCTCAGTTCAGTCCCCATTAACTCCATTTAAAAACTTTGTTTTTAAGAAATGGAGAATTAAAGCAAAAAGATGGAGGAATAGAGAATTTTTTTAGAGACTCATCTCAGGTTTAAGATGGGGAAGAAACCATCCATTTCTCAGAGGAAATCTTAAGAACTATGTAAATTGGATCTGAGTTGTCTAGTCTTCTAACATTATTCATGAATTCATATTACCAAGTCTTAAAACTACCTGAAAACCCACAGTGGTGATACTGATCGTAACAGCTGCCAATGTGGATCAAGCTCCGGCTAGGACTGCTCTGTTCTGACATCTCTGCCCCTGAGACCTCACCAGGCTGAGAGCACTAAATTCGGTCATTCATGAGCATCTCGTGTAAGGACTCCATTGTGCTTCTCACTCCCCCCTCACCATCTGAGGGAAGCACTGTTATCATCTCCACCCGCAGATAAGGCCACTGAGGCATAGAGACTAAACCCGTTTCACGTCACATTGTTATTAAAGGATGTCTGTATTTCTGCTGTTTTGCTTTTGACAAAGGAATCTGAGATATCAATTCGAGACTGTTAAATAATCAAGTCTGTCAGATCTTCACCTCAAAGAGCAGATACTATAAATTCCTGATGTAGGATGAGGCTGCCGCCACAAACTGACTCAGCTTGAAATTAATATCCAAGATGAAGCAGCGGATACACGTAAATATTCACGATTGTCAAGTCTGCTCACGGGTCTGGGACCTTCACTGCCTGAATGGGGGTGAAATCCCCACCCATGTCAGGGAGGGAAGCACAGATTTTCAAGGTCTCACCCAGGCTTCAGGGGCTGTTTCCCCCCACAGACTGTCCTCAAAGATTAAAAAGCTCTCAAGATTTTTACACCATACAAACCCGAAAGACATATCTGCAGATGGAGCACTTTCTCAGGCTTAAACTTTTTTTGCCTACACTCAGCAAGGGGGAAAAAAGAAACATGACTCTGCAAAGTCTCTGAGCCTCACCACTCACAGGAGTAGAACGGCCACAGCAGAAGATGACCCTTCACATTGCAGGATGAGAACAAAATAAAGCCGCCCCAAAAACAGGCACTCCCAGAGACAGCACTCAGCTGCCTTCTGCGCACTCACGGTTGTGCAGCCCTCTCCACCATCTATTTCCAGAACACTTCATCACCCCAGAAGAAACCACCTGTCACTAACAGTCACTCCCTAACACCCCTCCACCCAGCCCCTTGCAACCATCACCTGCTCTCTGCCTCTGCACGTGCCTTTTCTTGGCATTTCAGATCACTGAAATCAACAATATGTGGCCGTTTGTGTCTGGTTCCTTTCACTTATCATGCTGTTATAAAGACTCGTCCATGTTGAAGTGGTATCAGCATCTCTGTCTTTTATTTTTTTTTTTTGAAAACGTTCAAGTTTATTTGAAGGTGGTAAGTACTATCAAAAAGAGTAGAGTGGAGTATAAGGGATTGGGTTTCAAAGGGAAAAGGGCGGGTTGAACAGTCAGGGTGGACTTCCCAGAGCAGGAGGCCTTTTTCATCTTCGCTTTTATTATTTTTTTTAATTCACTCTTACGTCTGAATAATGTTCCACTACATGGAGATACTACATTCTGTTCATCCATTCAGCAGCTATGTATGTTCCAGGTCCAGAAGAATGAGTGTAAGAGGTGACTGGCAGGGATGGCATTTAAGCAAAGGGCAAGATGTGCTTTCAAAAAAAAAAGCCAACCAACAGAGGCACAAGGAAATTCACTGCGTTTCTGAGCAAAGTGCTTGCTTGCTTCAGCAGGTCTACCGTGCAGGGCTGGGGCGGATATTGAAAGGGATCACTGTGAGGGAGTCACCTGAGAAGACTCCCCACTTCAAGCAGCTCAGACAATTCTCCCTTATCCTTTATTGTTAGAGCCAGTTTTCTAGGTTTCTCTTATTTCAAGTAATAGTACTTTAAGTACACATCTGATCATCTGCATCAGACCACCTTACCTCCAAGACACAGAAAACAATTCACTGACCGCAGCAGCTCCAGGACATAACGGTGATGGATCAGGGAGTCCTGCAGCATCCCAGCCTGCAGGTACCAACCCCAGATGTGCCCTGTTGATGTCCAGAAAGTAAAATGCATGGAAATATCTCACTGCTGGTGCATGACTTCTGCCCCCAAATTGCCCCAAAATCATACTGACAAAGCACTACTCAACCCACTCACTACAAAAAAATTAAAAAGCTAAGAAGGCAAATTTATGTTCTTCCATTGAAAACCAGCAACCGTCACTGCCAGTATCTGTGGTGTAATGGTCCTGACTTCAAAAACCACTGCGCAGTTACTTTACAAATGTGAAAGGCATATATGTATTCCACGTAGATGTTATTAGAGTAGGATTTTTCTTTTCAAAATTTCCAGTTGCAACATTAGCACAAGAAAGTTTATGTTTCAGCTTTAAAAGAAAATCAATTATCTTCCACTTTCTTAATGTTGATCCTATTATTATTTTATAAAGGGAGCTATGCTGCAGATTATAAACCAACTGTTTGGCTTCTGCAAATAATAGCTTTATGACTTCACTATTTCAGAGCAAACTTTAGCGATTCTTTGAGAGGTGGGGCCTGGTGCGCCCACTAACAGCTATTTAAATACTGACAAGTATGTGCTATAAAGTAATGCAAAGGCTCTAACTCCACATTAACTCAGAAACCAAAGAAACTACACCAAAACCTTACTTTATCATTTTTAAATATTCCGATTCTTTTGAATATTATATTTCTTAAAAGGTATGATTTCTTTTTGAGAAAAACCACAGCTGTGTTAAATTTCCTCTCACCAAGAAAGCAATTTTTATCAAGAATAAAAACCCCTATGGAAATCCAAAACACGGGACGTTTCTAGCTAAGTGAACATGCAGATATGAACACAAACTTACGTCCTATCTGATCTCACTCGAACGAGTGCAATAAAATCCTGGGCTACCCTGGAACTTAGCTCTTCTGTTCCATATGTTGGCTGAGCTAAGATCATCACACAAGGCAGGGAAGGAGAGAAGAAAGTCCACCTGGCGGCCTCCATCTGTTTTCTTCCAGCCACAAGGTATCGCTAGAGTGGCCCCGCTAACAAGCCCGCCCCATAAGGAAATCTGGCATACACACTGCCCCTGCCGTCCCCAAGCAGCCCAGACACACCTCTCCCACTGGTCGTCTCCCAGCCTGAGAATAGTCTTCTAATGACCCCGCCAGTTGGTGGCACCCTCCTCCTCTTCCCCGCTACACATACACACACAGAGAGCCAGGGCAGCCTTCCCATAGCACAAAATTGATTACATCAACCCCACTTCAAACCCTTCAGTGGCTCCCTGGTAAAGTTCTAGCCCCACCCCTGACCCTGCTTGCCCAGCCTCACCTCAGTACCCAGGTCCCCAGTGACCTCAGGGGCCCCCTGACCTGCTCCTAATTCCCACTTGCCTCCAGGCTCATTTTGACTGTTTGTCAAGGAAGCCTTCCCTCCCTCCAACCTCCCCACTTTGTTCCTCTGTTCCTAGAACATTCTAGGCTAAGTCAACTTCTGACACTGCTAAGCTCCCAAGAAGCTAATGCATTTTGCTTACTAATGTAGGTCCACCCTCTCTACCCTAGACACTCAGAAGTGCACGTGTTATAAATAAATGAATGACGGGGTGGGTCTCAAAGGGAGAGACATACCTGCTTTCACCCATCCCGGCCCTTCTTTCTGTAGAATATCAGAAGCAAAACCAGAAGTACCTTTCCTGAGGGTCACTTCCTGCTGACAGCCTTCACTGCTTCCTGTGTCAGTTTTAGTAAAACCCAAGATCCTCCAAAGCCCTCCTCCCAGGCCCTTTCCAGTGTCCTCCCCAGCAGGGCACCCTCCACCCTGGACCACAGAGGGCAGTCTCCACGAGTCCCCAACCACAAGCCTCCAGGCCTCTGCCCGGGCTACACTTGCCACATGAGCCACATTCTTGACTCCTTCTCCTGGCTGACTCTTAGTCTGTCCTCAGAACTGAATGTAGAGCCCATTTCTTCCAGGAAGTCCTCTCTGATAATACCCTTTAGCTTGTGGCTGGGCTTCTTCTACAGCAGCACTGCATGGCAACCAACTGGTGTTTGTCCGCCCACTCCTTTGAGACCATGACATCTTGGAGGCCACGTGGGAAAAAGGAGTGAGATGATGAGGGGTGGGAAGAGCAAAAAGCAAAATTAGAGCCCAAGTCCCAAATTTAAGGATCCTTTCTCAGAAAAAAAGAATAAAATGTTTCATACATGTGTCATTTGGCTACGATTTTTGTGGCTCATGGAAAGCAAGAGCTTGGTGTTTTAGTCCAAGAACCAAGTTACATGCAAAGAAATGTATATATTCATATATAAAGCAGCCAGAGCTGCTCAACAACAGTATGCTGTTAAATTCCAAAGGAACTTTGATAAAGGCAATCTCTCTCTCTCTCTTTTTTTTTTTTTTTGGAATCATATAGTTTCAGAAGTATTTGCGTAACTAAGTGATTGCTACAGCCCATGATTCTGCACTGCAGTGTTTGGGGTTGTGGAAGCCCAGATTACATGCACTGTGTAAATGCAATCACACCAACACACTGACAGGGGCCCTAGTGTCTGAGCTGAATTTTCAAAGCAGACAACCTTACAATAGAACACATTTGTAAGTAGAAAGTAAGAAATGCAATGTTCTGTACTCAATTTCATACGTTATATGGGCTATTAACCAACAATGCATCTTTTCTAATGAAACCCAAAAATAAATTGCCAACATCGATTTTCTCCATCTGATCGTTTTATGTTAACATTGGTTATCAAACCCTCACTCCATACGAAAACCTCAGGCCTAAGCTGCAGCAGAGTTACATCCCGTGGAAGACAGCCTATCAAGGGAGAACTGGAGGGTTTCCCTTCAGAAGCTGCTAAGTCTGGTTTTGCACCTGTACGTCATTTGCAACCACGTTATCGTCAAAGGAGTAAAACCTTACATCTGTAGGGTGTAAAGCACTGCAGTGCTTCCAAACCATCAAAGAACACTGAGCTTTGTGAAACAGTCCTGAGGCACTTAAATCGTACTTTTTCTGAAAGGCTCCGAAACTGACTCACTTCACCATTCCAGGTACAACAGGAATTAGTAGAGAGAACATGCCCTTGAAGTCTGACAAGGCCATGCTTGAATCCTGCTACAGCATTTACTAGCCACTAAACGGAACAATTCCTTAACCCCTCTGAGAAGGCTTCCCAATCTGCAAAACGGGGCTGCCACCGCACACCTGGGAGGCATGGATTTGAATGCAACACGAAAGTAGGGCGGCTGCCTGGTACCTGAAACGGGGCCTGGCTAGTTTCCCTCCGCTGCCCTTGTCTCCCTTTAAACTTGCACTGTTGCCTCTGGTAAGGATCAAGCCCCAGCAAGAGACTGCCCTTTTCTTCTGTGTATCCCCAGATATATAACTTACCCTTAGGAGGCCAGAAAAACTGCCTCCTCCCCAGTTACTATCAATATTCTTTAGAGTCTGGGTTGTTTTAACTCTATTATACAGGGAGACTATTCTAGAACAGTCCAAGCACCATTCTCCACTTTGGCTCCCCTCCCAGCACCCATCCCTTTTCATCTCAGATCCTGTATGATTGCCTTCTGCTCATGGGAAATCGAGTCCGGTAGGGTGGGGACTCCCTAGGCCTCCCTCCCTCCCTCAAAAGTTAAGTGTGACTACCTTCTCCCCACTCCCCACTCCAAGTCCAGCTTCTGAGTAGTCTACCCTCCAGGACCCTGCAGACTCTGCAACGTCCCAAGACACACACGTGGCCACGAACCTCCCTTCAGATTTCTTCCTGGCTGGCCCTGCCCACCACCCGGCCCCTTAAGGATAAATGGCATTGCTGTGAAAATCCCAAACGCCGCTGACTGACACACCAAAGCTGCATGATCTGGGCTTTCCTCCAACCGAGGCACAGCCCTGCCCTCCCCCACCCTCAGTCTGCACCTCTGGAGAAGTGCTAACCCACATGTAAGTCTGTGAACACCAGCTAAGAAGGACGAATCCCAACGTGTATCGCTATTCCGGCACCTTCACCTGATCCCCAGGCTCATAGACCCGAGTGCCTCTTTGAAGTCCTAACTTGGATGACAAATGGCATCTAAAAAATGCCTCATGTCCACCATTTACTCTGGAATTCGATTCCTGGCAGGTATCTCCCAGGCTTCCCAATTTAGTAACAGCCCCAGCACACATCTAGGTGTTTGAGGTCACATTAAATTTCCCCTGTTCCCTCCCCCCGGCCCTGCCCTGGAATCAGTCTTGTTATTTCCGTCGCTAAGCCCATCTCAAGTCTGGTTCTGCAGGGACCACGGCCGGAACCCCACAAGCTCACAGCAGTGTGCAGTGAGTCACAGTCCTCTGAAGGGTGCTCCCTGGAGGGGGAGGCATCTCCTGGCAAGGGTCACCTCAGAAGGCACTGGATTCTCACAAAGGAGGCCCAGGAGAAGGGACTCAAGGTTTGTCCGTGGTCTGAGCTTTGAAGGGCCCGAGGTCTTGGGGAGCTCCTAGTGAGCAGACACAGCTGCCAGTGAGCAAAAGAGGATGGAGGAGCCCAGGCAAGGATGTTCTCACTCCGACCCCTGGGCTCTCAGGAGCCACAGGAAAGGCCTGTGTCCAGGGCACAGCCCAGTCATCACAGATCCCAGCCTGCATTTGCCAACCCAGACAGCCTAAACTCATTCAACTTGCGACACTTACTTCTGTTCTGTTCCCCACCCAGAATGTGATGGACTCATTCAGAAATTCTGGCCTGTCTCAAACGAGACCAAGTCAGTGAAAAACGCAGAGTCGACATTTGGACCAGAGTATGAAAGAAGAAACAAGGCCTCATGGTCAGCATGATGGTGGTGGCCAAACCCTTCCCCCGGGTGAGATGAACCATGGTGGGGGTGAGAATGCAACGTCCTAGGTCGGCCAAAGCATCTTCCTCCACGGCTGACTGAGGTGTTGGTGTCTCACTACCACAAACTAACGACACGGCCGTCAGTGGTGGACATCAGCTGCAACAGACACGGAGTCAGCTATTTACTGCCAACATGGGTTAAAATAAAGGCCGGTGCAGGGAGGCCAGCACGGCTGCTGAGGCAAACCACAGACCCGGCTATGAATGCCCACTGGCTGAAACAGAGTGGAGCCTTCGATCCCCTTTAGCGCTCCATTTGTCCACCAGGTGAGCCAGCCTCTTCGGAGAAGGCTATGTAGTCCTGATACACAAAGAAACCAGCCTCGTAAAGGGAACAAAAGAGTGGCATGGATTTTACACACGATACTGCTCCTTTATGAAGGCAAAGTTAACTAAATGGCACGGGGAAGTTGAATGCAAAAAAAAAAGTGACTTCCTCAAACAGCGTCCCCTGCAGCTGCTCACCCCCGAGCCGGCCACTTCCTCACCAGTGACCGCCGGCCTGGAAACGCCGTCACGCACGTCACACAGCGACAGCCAGGAACCACATGCCGAGCACGTTTGTGTAAAAGCCGAATCAAGCAAGATGCTGCAGACTTTGACTTTCCAATTTAAATACTCCATGAAAAGAATCCCTCAGCAGCAGCCTAAATCAATTCACATCTCACTTCTTGAAAACAAACAAATTTAATAAGGGCGCATTTGTCACCAAATATAAGGAGGACTAAACAGGTTCCTCAAAGCAAGGATTTTAACAGGTATCAAACACCAGTGGGTAATGTGCTAAGAAAGCAAATATTCCAAAAAATTACAAAATAAATAGATGACTAGGATAATACATGAATCAAGTCAGCTGTTAAGTTTTTGCTTTTTAAAGTGATGTAGACAGTACGGTGGGCGATCTGGCTATTTCCAATGCAGGGTGTGCACAGCCCACCTTTTTCAGACGTAACAACATCCTCACTGGGCAGTACAAGAGAAGAAGGAAAAAAAGAAAAAGGTAAAGAGGAACAAGTGAAAATTAGAAACACAGAAGAACAAAAATGACTTTGACAGCCTGTACAAGAGCTTAGTTGAGTGTGTGAGGCCAGGGACGCGGGGACGGTGAGACCCACGCTAACCTCCTGCTCCAGGGAAGGCAGGAGACTGTGGGGAGCGGCGCTGCCGGGGCCACCAACGTGATCAGCTCCCCTAACCTAAACTCCACCTACATGCATCTAGATAGCTTTTGAGCTACAAAATGTTGTCGCATTTCAGGCTGGACAGTTTTACTCACTGCCACCAAGAGTAGCAGGAGAGAATTAGGCTCTGATCCTGCACCAAAGCATTGCTATATAAATTAATGACTGTGGAATAGTAAAAGCAACAATGGAGTAAAACTGACTGGAGAAGAACGTGCTTGACCCGAGCTCACTGGCCGCGTTATCTCACTGACGTTCAGATGCTGGCTGGGCGCTTATTGTACCAAAACAGAGAGACCCACCTGGAGGGAGGTTTAATGCGCTGCTGTATTTTGATGCCGAGAGCCATGCCTGGTACACGAGGTTCTGGGTAAACAATGGGGATAGTGTCAACCACTATGGGCTAAGCACACATCCAGCTACTCCGCCAAATCCCAAGGGCAGACTTCAAAATGCAAAAACAAGCTGGCATTCTCTGGTGGGTCTACAGACTCAGAGCCAAGCAGTTGCTGAGCAAAAATGTCACCAGTGCCTCTTATGACAAAAGAGGAAGCACTGTCCAGGGGGCTGGGGCAGGGCTCCAGGCTTCCACTGCTCACCCACCAGTGTGTGCAGGGGGATAAGGTGGTCCCTGCTTACGTTGCACCGATGTACCTACCTTGACTAATGCCTGGGGGCTCAGCAGGAGGTGACAGGTGAGGTGAACGGAGTCAGTCTGGGAGAAGCCCGGTGCTGGCAGCTGTGCCTTCAGCAGTGCCCAGGCTCCTAAACCTGCCACCTAATCTCCAAGGAGCAGAAGGGGAGTGCGGACATGTAGATCACAGGGCCCTGTGAGGACAAGTACAGATCATGGCCACGACATGCCTTGCCCCTTCCTTAAGCCACAGAGGCATGTCCGGGGAGGAACTGAAAATTCATCCAGAGTTCGCCAGACACCACACGCAGGTGGGACTCGGGTCCCCTGTGCCTCTCACTCACAGGGCTGGTCTGGACATTCTTTTTATCAATTCTCTGGAATCTCCTCCAACTGACCAACAAACAGAAAGTAGGATCTGATCTTAGGTATGTTCAAGAATCACAGAGCACCGCCTCCACAGCGGGCCCAGCAGTACGTGCCAGGTTCTCCGACCGTCACCTTTGGGACCGCCATGAGCGCTCCCCAAACTCAAAGCCCGAGGCCGTAGGCCGGGGGGATACAACTTCCCTCACTCTCCCCAGCAAAGTGGAACCACCTCTTGGCAAAGGCATCTCAACCTTTACTGCCCGAGGGACAACACGATAGACACATGGGAAACAGAGCAGAGGGTGAGGGGGTAGGCTGCCCAGAAGAGCTCGTCTGCACTTCCGAGGCAAAGTGAGGCCTTTGACATAATCACAGGGGCAAAGTGAGCAGGAACCTTTCCCTGCTCTGTCCTATACTCCGTGACACAACTTTCCCTGCATAAGGAGTTCATTCGGAAGTCCCTGGCGGTGTTTCTGATGTCCTAACCTGGCATGGTGGCTGTCGGGCAGGGAGAGAGGGCCTGAGCCTTGCAGGTGCTGGGCCTGGGAGGCAGCAGACACTGGCTCCAGCTGCAGCTCAACCAGCGCCTCGTTCTGCGTCTCGGGATTCAGCATCTCATCTATAAGCAAAGGAATGAGACTGTCCCAGGATAGGCTGCCCAACAGAAATGAGATGAGATCCATGTAAAGAAAGTTTCCCAGTTGCCACATTTAAAAATTAAACAAACAAACAAAAAAACAAATATTAGAAACTGATTTTAAGAACAGATCTTACTTATTCTACTGTATGTAAAATACTATTATTTTGACATGTAATCAATATAGAAAGTAACAAGATAGAATACATTCCTTTTTCTAGACAAGCCTCAGCGTCTGATGTGCATTTGACCTACAGCACATGTCAGCTCAGACCAGCCTCCTCCTCAGCGCTCCTAGCATCAGTGGCTGTTGCTACTCTATTGGACAGAAACTCCAGGGGTCCCACAGTGGTCCTGGCTGAAAAACGGGAGGAAGTGTCCACACTAACCCTAAAAGGATCTCTCTGAAACAAAGGTGGATTCACTTTGAAATGTCTGTAAATCAGCGGGCTGCACCTTCCTCCACCCTTGGCTACAAGACAGCCTTCTTCCTTGCTGATCCCTTCCTGGATGTAGGGAAGCAATCCGGCACACAGCCAGGGTGGCCGGTCCTACAGGTAGGCTTACCTGCTCTCTGTGTCCAGTCCCATGAAGTCCTCCTTCTCCAACAAGGTGCAGAGGAGGGGGATCTTGTCTCCAGACTTGTTGGGGGCCCTATCCAGCCACTTGGACTTCAGAATGATGAAGAGTGACTCAGTGAAGTCCTCGATCCTCTTCTCCACCAGCCTGCAGGCCTCGTAGATTGAAGGCCACGTCGGTGCGCGTCTGCTCGGCCACCTCCCCATACAGCACAAAGACAAAGAGCTGAGAGTCATTAACGAGGTGCCATACAGCTCCTCTGCACGTGGAGCTTCTCGAAGGCCTTGGCCGAGAGGCAGTCGGTAATGGTGACAAGGCCCACGACCTTGCAATGTGTCTGGAAGTTTCTCCACTCATTCTCGGGCGCATAGTGGTGCCTATAGTGGATACAGAGTGCCCACTGGGAGCCGCACGGGCTGATCTGGCTCACCAAGGAGATTCGCTTATAGATGCAAAAAAATTCTCCTCTGAGATGATCCCAACGGCTTTTACCATGACGGGGAGAATCTGGTCGTTCTCAGCGCACTGCACGTAGTCAGGGGTGCTCATGTTGCAGTCCCTGCAGAGAGGTGAGAGGAGATCGATATACATACTCTGCTGTGGGCTGTGCGCCCCTCTGGGTTGCGGTGACCTCGTGTGTACCAGCCAGAAGGCAAGGGAAGCCCAAGCAAAGCCGGGGGTACAGTTTGTCCTCAGCGTCTGCACATGGCTATTGTAGCTCGGATCACATTACCCAGCTTTTGGTCTAGGCTTGCTGCGCCTGCACAGCAGTGTCATTTCTTGTTTTCTGTTTCCAAGTACCTAGCCAGACCCTGATGCAAAGTCAGTGCTCAAAACTGCTGAATAAAGAAATGAACAAAGGAACAGCTTTCCAAACCCCTTTAAGTAGAATATAGAGAAAAGAACCACAGTGGGATCTAAACATCAGGATTTCAATTCCAATTTGTTTGAACTCCTAAGCTGCAGAATAATGGGTAAGAAAACTTGCCTTGGGGAGGAGGGTACAGTTCAGTGGTAGAGCACGTGCTTACCATGTACGAGGTCCTGGGTTCAAACCCCAGTACCTCATTTTCAAAAATGAAACAAATAAACAATCATACTTACCCTCCTCAAAAAATATTTTTAATTCAAATTTCAAAAAACATCTTGCAATTGACACAACATTGTAAACTTGACTATACTTCAATTAAAAAAAAAATCCTTGCCTTACAAGAATATACCTGGATTACACAAGTTTGCAAATTAAAATGCCTAGGGTACCACCTGCATAAAAAGGGGGGACTGTAGAAATTCACTATCGCTCCTTTATGAGCTATATTACCTTTGGTGGGGGTTATAACTTCTCACATCTAATTTTCTCAGATTAAAAAAAAGAAAACTTAACCTGATTCTCATTACTGCTGAGGAATCAGATAACCCTATGAAAGCATCTGACCCACAGAGGTTACTCAATAAATGTTTGTTGAATGAATGAATAAACAAGCAAAGTGAATGCTGCTCCCTGCTATAGACCATCATAGTGGTACTGCCTAGAAATCCCAAGCCCAAGTTCACCCGACTCTGCACTAACCATGTGGGTGACCTGGGCAGGCCTGTGTGCTTCTCTAAGTCCCAGTTTAATCGTGAATAGAAATGAAGGCAATAACACAAACTTCAAAGGGTTAGTGAGTCAGTAATGAATTGTACCCGAATTTTGCAAGATCGAACCATTAAGGAAAACTGGGCAAAGAGTTCATAGGCCCTCTCCATATTATCTCTTACAACTACATGGGAATCTACATTACATCACAAAATTAAAAGTCTAATATTTTAAAGAGGATACTGAGGTTAAATGAGCTCACTGTCTCAAATAAGGAACACACAGCACAAATAGAACAATCCCTAGACCATGAGATACACTCAGTTAAATTTCCCACTGAATCCACTTGTCCCTCCAAATTCAGAGCACGAGGATGGGTCCTCGTGGCCAGAGGCCACTGCAACTGAAGCTAACAAATCTAGTGGTCCCCACTTCCAAGAGCCCTTCTCACCAACCTAGGTCTAAGTTTGTATTTGTAATTTATTTTTCTTTTTATTAAATAGAAACCCCCAATTGCATAGCCTTCAGTTCACCAAAACCTGACCACAGAGATCATGATGGCAGCCCTCCTTTGTGAAACAATAAAATGAAAAGCCATTTCCACAAGACCTCTGTGTAAATCTACAAGGGAACTTCATCCTGGACTGAGGAAGAGGACTGGGGAGGAGGGGGCAATCTGGGGCACAGAGAACCAAGGGCCACCTGTCCGACGATGGACTTTAGTTTCAACACTCACCCTCCAGGAACTTCAAAATACACACAGACAAAGTGCTATGGACAAGATTTTTTTTTTTTCAAAGAAATCACTGACGCCCTAGCAGCTCTTGTTTCTAAAGAGACACAAATGGATTATGTGTATAATGTTTCACAAAAACCCTAAAATACTATCACCCCAACTTGACACATGAAGAAACTGAGGGAGAGAAGTTTATCACATTGTGCAAGATTAGAGAGAGGCCACATCAGACACCGTATTTAAACCCAATCCCCTTCTCCACTGCTCACACTAGAAAGTGTGACATACAGCCCCTTTCCTGCCCTTTCCCTGCAATAAATCTCTGAAGAGTCTTTTCTGTGCCACCTGGAATCACAATCACATCAGTTTTCCACAAAGAACTTTGTCACTCCTTGGAGGACGTATCAAAATCTAAACAGTTGGGATGGAAGGAGAGATTTGCATTTTCTGTTTCTCAAAGGAAACATGGCTTTAAAAGAAACTGAAAAGCACTTACCTAGTCTATGGTCTCATTGTGCAGAGAAGGAAACGGACGCTGAGAAGAGATGAGGAAAGGGCCTTATTAACAAATATTGCCTGAGTGCAGCACCAAGCCAGCCCTGGGCACCACTGTGGGAAGATCTGGGAGGCCCAGGAGAATGAGTGTTAGAAAAAGGAAAGAGAAGAAGCATACAAGGCCCTGTCTCTACATCACCATAACATGGAGTTCCATCAACTTACCCAGTATGGGTGCAGCCAAAATTAAGGTGGGCTAGAGAGGTTATAGAAACTTTGAAGTCTCAATCATAGTGGAAATTCTAACATTTACTGTGTTTTTTTCCCAGTTCAAGCATCAGCTCAGTGGGTGAGCTGTACCAGGGACTACAGGAGGCCTGGAGTTCTCCCAAATACAGATCTCTGTTACCACGTGTGAAAACCACATACAGGCCCACCAGAAGTAAAACGCCCACAGATAAGATGGAATTACTGAAACTGAAAGCCGCCAAGCAGCATATATTAACTAGGAAAAACGATGCTGCTAGAAATGGACTCATGGACATAGAAACAAACTGTGTTTAGCAGGCAGGAAAGGGGGGATTAACAGATACACATTAATAAATATAAAATAAATGACAAGGACCTGCTATATAGCACAGGGAACTATATTCAAGTTCTTGTAATGAGTTGTACTAAAAACAATCTAAAACTTATGTATATACATATGCATCTGTTTATAACTGAATCTCTCCTGTACACCTGAAACTAACATTGTAAGTTAACTACACTTCAATAAAAAATAATTAGAAAAATAAAAGCAAGTCATTAAAAAAATAAAAGAACACTGTAATCCCCTTAGCTGTAGGTGGTGGAGAATTCTGGTGGCAAGCACCAAGTCCACTGGATCACTCCAGCACTAACTGTCACCCTTTCTGACCATCAGAGTGTCACTTGGCTTCACTGAGGTTACTTTTCTCTTCTGTGAAAAGCTACAGTTGCAACTAAGAATGTATAGAATCTCATCATTCACAAGCCCAACAATTTGTGAGGACTTCCCATGGGCCAGGCTCTGGACAGATGAAAATTTAGGGTCTCAGATATATTCATCGGTAGAAGAAGTTTATGCCATAAAGACATTAATTATTCCTGTTTTTATAGACAGATTCAATGTAATTCTTATTAGAATTCCTACCAGATTTTTCATGGAATGTAACGAGTTAATTTATGGTCAGGAACAGCCAAGAAACTTCTTTAGAAACACCACTGGGGAAGGGTGGATAGGTCATTGATTTCCACTGTTCTTTCTGAAGTGATAAAAAACGTTCTGGAATAATAATGGTTGCAGCACTGTGAATATGCTAAAAGCTGCTGAATTGTACAATTTAAATGGATGGACTTCATGGTGTGTGAACAAAATCACAATAAAGCTGTTATATGAAAAAAAATATTTCTTGACAATTATTTTCCCCTCTATACAACTAGTGTGCCACACAATTTAAGAAAAACAAAAAGCCAAAACAAACCAAACTGTGCCAGGAGCTCTTTAGGACTGCAATGTCCCTGGGTCTCCAAAGCCTCTGGTGGTGCTGTTCCTGTTAACACACACTAGCTGGGCTGGGCTAGTTAGGGACTGTAACTATCTTTCTAAAATCTACGGTCACACGTTTCACCCTGGGAGAGGGAAGCCTGGAGGATGTCACAGCCTCATGCCTTCAGCTCATTTTTAGCTGAACCAAGCCCTGCTTTCACCACTATAATCCCTCGCACTATAAAAACACGTGACATCATCAAGCACCGCCATCATAACACCTGAAATTGTTCAAGGAAATTACCTGGGGCAGAAACACTGAGGGAGGAGACGGAAGCTCCCTTAGCACTGACGCTCCCTTTTGCCAACTCCACCAGGAGAGGCTGGTATTTACAACCTGAGGCTCTCAGCCCAGGGAGCAGCGCCCACGCCACTGACCTGGTCCGCAGGGAGCGGGAAAGGGAGAGGAGGGCAGCCCCGGGGTCGTGGGGCAGGGAGAGCTGGGTGGGGGACGCGTGCGGCAGCCCCGCTCGGAGGCCAGCCCCAGCCGCCCGCCCCCGTCCGGGTCCGCAGACCCCGCCCGCGCGGGACACAGCCCGCACAGGTGTGGGGACGGGTCGGCGGCCGAGGAGAGGAAGCCCGGGAGGAGAGTTCTCGCAGGCGGGAGAGGGGAAGGGGATGCCAGCCGCGGACTGAGGGGAGCCCGGCTGGGGCGAGAGGCGGCAGGTGCACACCTGGCCCTGGACAGGTGTGACGGAGGCACTGGGGCAGAGAGGCCTGGCCCGAGCAATTCAGCTGAACACACGTTGATTCGCGCCCTTGCGGGCTCTGACACGCGGACCACCCTCCCCCAGCAGCCTGAACATTTCCCGGGAGCCCCTACCTTGCACTTCCACTGCCGGAGGTCCCGGCCCCGGGCAGAAGCCAAAGGCCTAACGGGCGACAGAATTGAGAAGCCTTTGGGGCCGATCCGGCTCTGAGCTGGAGCTTCCAACCCGCGGTCCAGCTGGCACCGACTACGCATGCGCAGTCGTGCCAGCGACCCTCTGGTTTCTGCGAGAGAAGCTGGGGAAGTGAGGGAGGGAGAAAATGGGAGGAGGAAGGGAGGAGGGGAAAAGTGGAGGGAGGTAGATGGACAGGAGGTGCAGAGAGAACGGAGGGATCTGGAGAGGGGAGGGGAGTAGCAGAGATGGAGAGAATAAGCTTTACCTCCGGCGGCACCCCGAAACAGGCAGCAGTCCTGCCTCTGCACCCTTCTCTAACACTTCAAGGCCCGCAGCTCAAATTTTATCTCCCTGGTCCAGCCCTTCATTCGAGGCCTCTGCAGAACCCCTATGGGATCACGTCCGTTGCCCCCACGCGGAGAAGTGTTTCCTGTTGCTCTGGGAACCAAGCACCCGAGGGTGTTGTCGCTCAGAACTACCCTGGGAAGAGTACATATTCCCCTTTTACACGCTGGGAAACAGGCAGGCAAGATCTCTGCCTTAGCTCCACTATCCCAGGTTTTGAGCTGGCGGGGAGCGGGAGGTATAAAATCAGAGCCCCAGAGGGAGCATACTGCCTGAGTGTAGGTGCATAGTCCCCATCCCGCCTGATTAAACCACACCCCACCCTAGGGGAACCATCAAGGGCTCACAGTAGGTCCCTGGGTGTGGGAGAGCTGTCCTCATTTCCAGTGCCCAGCTTGCTGGGTAGATAGGAGTGTTACTGAGTCCAAATTCATTCTCCTCACTGCAGGACAGGCCAGTAAGTTGGGAGACCAGGTGTTGGGGCATGGAATACCAAGTTTCTGTAGACCTTGATGGCAAAGTAATGTCCTGGAAAACCATCTCCCCAAGTCAGAATTCAGGCTTCTTTCCTACGTGCTTGGTTGCAGCAAATTCTTGGTGTAGGAATTCTTTTTTTTAAAATCCTTTGTTCTTGCAGCTATCCGCCTGAGTCAAATCTCTGTAAACCTCCAGCAAAACAAACGTTATTTTCTATTCTGCAACTTGTTATCTTTTTATGAATGAAAAAGTGTTAAATATCCTTAAAGGTCAGAGCCTTCAGAATAGGCTCTCCTGTATATTTCAGGCTCTAGGCAACATTGTTTCACAAGCAAGATGAAGCCTAGGAGACAGAGTACAGGGTTAAAGTCAAAGGAAAAGTTCTAGTATGGAGTCAGATTTGTTCTTTTCTATTACCCGGGCAGAAAGCACTTGAGGATTTAAACCCCTATAAGTTAAAAATAAGTAAACGTTTAAAGGAATTTGCATACATAGGTGGGAATATGCAAAGCATATCTGAAAAAGCACAAAAAGAATAGTAAACAGTGGCATCTCCAGGGAGGGCTGAAAGAACAGAGGATGAGGGAAAACATCTTTCACTTGTGTATTTTTGTGCTCTGTTTGAATTTTTTAACCATATGCATGTATTTCTTTTTCAGTTAAAAAAAATTGAAATGGAGCAAAGGAGTAACTAGCACAGCAAATACAACAGCCATGGATTCACTGAGCCATCACTGTTAATTTAAGCCAGGAAACATTTATTGACTCTCTCCTATGTGCCCAGTGCTTTTTTAAGACTTCTTTTATTATTATTATTTTTATTTTTATTTTTAATTTATTTTATAAAATAATAACATGCTATCCCTCAACCTTGCCAAGGGCTGGTGGAAAACCAACTGAGTTTTTCTTGAGTTGTTTTCCAAGGAGTAGATATGAGTTATAAACCGAACACATCTTCCGGGCAAAACAGTCGGAGTGGTTTTCCAGCAGGCCAGACAGCTGTGAAGGGTTTACCATAGAGGAGCCCAGAGGCTGAGAGAGAAAGCCTCCAGGACCCTACAAAAAGCTGCCCAAAGTGCCTTCTACATGGCACTACTGAAATAGGAAAGAACAAATCTTACTCCATATTAGATCTGTTCGTTTGACTTTAAACCTGTGCCCTTTTTCCTAGGTTTAGTCTTGTTCGTTCTGCACCTTTTGTAAAACAATGTTGCCTAAAGCCTGAAATATACAGGAGACCCTATCCTCAAGGCTCTGACTTTAAAGGAAATTAACACTTTTCCATTCGTATAAAGATAACAAGTTACAAAATAGAAATAACATTTGTTTGTTGGAGGTTTACACGGATCTGACCCAGGTGAAGAGCTGCAAGAACAAAAGATTCTAACAACAAAGAATTCATAAAAGAAGTTTGCAACAACCAAGCATTCCTGCTTCCCCTTTTTAATATAAAAAGATCCTGAATTCTGACTTTGGGAGATGGTTTTCCAGGACATTTGACTTCCATCTTCTCATCTGGCTTTCCAAATTAAAGTTGCTGTTTCTTGCCGCAAAACCTGCTCTCCCGATTTACTGGCCTGTAATGCACAAGCAGAACAAGTATGGACTTGGAAAGACAAACATACATTGAAAGTACCCATTTGGTATTTTAAATGACCTGCTTCCACTCGTCTTCCTGACGTTTTCTTCTCTTGACAACTCCTGCTATGTGTATGAAAACCCTGCCATGTGGACACATTTACATCTCTAGCCACTACCCTTCCAGGTAAGAACTGATGCCAAGAAGTCAATGGAATTGCTAGAATGTATTACCTGGCCAGAAAAGAGCAGAAGTGGGTTCTGGCTGATGTTCAGGAGCAGGCTGGGACACCTGACAAGATGTCATATGTACGGATAGACAGCTGAGCACCAAAGGAGAAGCTTCTAAGCCTCCATAAGGGACTTGTTGGATAGGAAGGAAAAGTCCCAGCCTGTAGCTCTGATCCCACCACAAGCTTCCTGGGCGAGGCTGCACAAGTCACTTAAATTCTCTAGGCCCGTGCTGCCCACCATAGGAGCCACCAGCCACATTCAGGATTATGAAGTTATTCTGTAGCCAGACAGAATTATAAATACACATTTTATTGCAAAAGTTCAGCAAGTATAATATTTAAAAACATTATTGGTTATCTTGCCCTAACGAGTTATTTTTGTATGTCTAGCTTTCTGTGGTTTGCAAAGCCTGGGACTAATGATTCCCTTACAGTGAGGTATTTTGAAATTATAAGTTACTGGACACAGTACCCTCATATCACACTTGAAAAAAATTGATCCACATAAGCAAGGTGATCTGACTTCGTAGTTATGAGCAGGGGCTCTGGGGTCAGCCTGCCTGAGTATAAATTCTCACTCTGCCTCCAGGGGGTTCTGTGTGAATCTTGGAAAAATTATTGTTGTTGTTGTTGTTGTTGTTATTTGTGCCTCTTTTTCCTTCCCTTTTAAATAGCGAGAAATATGTAGACTCTATCTCGTACCGCGTTGCCAGGATTAAATGGGTAAACGTCTGTGCTGCCCACTTCCCTGGGTTTCAGCATTCTCCAGGCAATCAGTGCCAAACTCAGAGGCATTCTCCCCTGTCTTCGTCAGTCTGGGATGCTGTAACAAATTACCGTGGGTCGGGTGGCTTAAACAACCAGCATGTTCCTTAAGTTTTGGAGACTGAGGTCAATGTATCTGGGAGAGAATAGCCTTCATGGCTCGAAGATGGCTGTCTTCCCTCTATCTTCATGGGCCAGAGAGCAGAGAGAAGCAAGCAATCTGGGACCCTTTATAACGGCACTAATCCCATTCATGAGGGCTCTACTCTCATGACTTCACTTTATCCTAGTAATCACCTCCCAAAGGCCCCGCCTCCCATACCATCACCCTGGGAGATGGGGTTTTGACATATGGATTTTGAGGGGATGCAAACATTCAGCCCACACATCGGCTAACTCTCCCCAACATGCAGTCATCAAACCTGGAGCTAATATCAAAGTAATGTTTATATCCTTCTGCACATTTCCATTCCTGCATCCACTAACACTGAAGCCCTGTTATTTTACTCCTTATTTTTCTGGTAGAGATTTAATTGATTCCTCTAATCCAATGCTCTCCTCACTCCAAACAGTCGTCTTAACAGCCCTGCCAGGTAGGTCTTCCTTAAGACACCTTCCCACTGCACCTGGTTGTTTTTCAGTATGAATGTCAGAATCCTCTCCACACCCCAGCCTAGACCTTTAATCCCTTACACTACCGCCCACTATGTTATTTTTCTATTACCACTGTAACAAATTTCCATAAGCTTAACAACTTAAACCAGCACAGATTTATCACCTTATGGCTGTGGAGGTCAGAGATCCAACACAGTTCTCATTGAGCTAAATTCAACTTAACAGCAGGGTTCCTTCCTTCTAGAGGATCTAGAAGAGAATGTTTCCTTGTTTTTGGTTTTTTTTCTAGCTTTCAGAGGTTACCCAACTTCCTTAGCTTGTGCCCCACGACTTCCTCCATTTTCATGGCCAGCAGCCTTTCTGAACACTGCTCCATGGCTACACCTCCCTCTGAGTTTAAACTCAGCTGGGCTATGTCCTCCATTTTAAGGACCCTTGTGATTACATTGGGCCCACCTGGACAATCCAGGCTACTCACCCTATTGTCTCATCTCAGGATCCCCTTCTCCCCTCCCACTCAGGCATTATGTATGTGGCTGTGACATTCACCTTGTGTGACATTTCCTCTCATGAGCAATTTAAGGTTCAAGGCACTTATGAATGACTTTTTGTTTTTCTTTCTTAGTCTTTCTACATTCAGTATGTGTGGTGAGATTATATGAATCCTTTTTATTTGTGGCCCTCCACTAATCTTTAATAATGTATCACGGGTTTAAAAGGCTAATAGACAATTTAGAAGACAGAAATCCTCTAAGATTTTTCTCCTAATATAATCTGTCATCCCTTTTACCATGTACAGAAACATGTCACAGTTGGCTAACCTGTGGCGGGGGAGGGACATGATTCTGCCAACACACTCCCCTCATTCTCACCAATTTGATGATCTGCTAACCAAGGATCTATGCTCCCCGCTTCGCTCACTTCCTCCTCCTTTTCACTGACTATTCTGTTCCCACTGCTACCTTCATTCACCACATCAGGATTTCATGACCACATTCTTCTCTAAATAAAGTGGATTTCTTGCATCTAATGTCTGATAACTGTTCTTATTGTATATGCACACACTGACCTACA
Organism: Vicugna pacos; assembly: GCF_048564905.1. Lineage (NCBI taxonomy): Eukaryota > Metazoa > Chordata > Mammalia > Artiodactyla > Camelidae > Vicugna > Vicugna pacos. The sequence continues at coordinate 9,354 of NW_027329001.1, read as the reverse complement.
CATAACTCCACCGATCTCTTTATTTTCCTAGAATCGTCCAGAGGAATCAGTTCCATGATGATGATGATGATGATACTGACAGTGATGACAAGGGCCTCTCAAGGATTCTGATAAAGAGGGAATCAATAAAGAGAGGGAATCATTTAAAAAATTGCCCCAGAAACCGGCTTAAAAGTAAATAACTGCTAAAGTGTTTAATGAAATTGACTAATATTTAACTATTTTTAAAACTTTGTAACACTGAATTTAAAATTTTAATGGGAATTTTCATTCACCCCTAACCAAGATTCAACTCCAGGACCAAAATCTAAGGAATTCTATCTTCTAACAAATTGTCCACTAGCCTTTTAAACACGTGATCCTTTAAAAAGGGTAATTGCTGGGCTGAAAATAAGCAGGATTCATATAATCTCACCAGACACAGTGAATGTGGAAAGACCAAGGAAGAAAAACAAAAAGCCATTCATAATGTCTTGAAACTTACGTTGCACAGAGGAGAAAATTTTAGCCAAGTTGAGTGTCACATCAACATGACGCCTGAGTGGGATGGGGAAGCTGATCTGCCTCATCAGACATTTATGCTGATTTGTTAGATGCCAACACAGTTTCCTCATTGGATTTGCTTCTAATAATTATGGAAGAGTTTAGGCTCTACCAAAAGCAGACTAAACATTTTCCCCTGCCGCCAAATCTCTGGACTGAATGTCCCCAAAAGAAGGACATGATTATGTTTCATAGGGAAGTCTTCTTGAGAAGCAACAGGCTTTTCAAGGGCAGAACTGCATGTCCCCCCATGGAGGGCTGGAGGAGGGCTAGATGGGACACTAGAAAAACAGCAGGAGTGAGTTCAGGTACTGCTTCTCAGGTCGCCAAAGTCAGCAGTGCTATCTCTAAGGATATGTCATTCTCCCAAAATTTCCATGAGTGAAGGAGCCTGTGAACACTAAGGAGGTTTTTAAGACACAGCAGCACATAATTTACATCACAACTCAATTACAGTATGTTTTGATATTTGGAAAATAATTAGCCATTGCTCTTTGAAACTGCAACAGTAACAATAGAAATAAAAAAGACTGAGACGTCTTGGAGACAACAATCAATAAACAATTCTAAATCTGCAGGATTTCTTGACAATATGCAAGCAATGAGCTAGATGTGTGCTGCAGATACCTCTTACTGCAGGGCTCACTGCTGCAAAGCATAGAACTAGTTTTCTCAGCAGATATAGGGAACCAAGTCAAGATTCCTAATTTTGAGAGATTTACCATATGGCTGGAAAGATCAGACAAGTACATACAGCCAAATATGAATAAATGTAATCAAATAATATGAAATGTGAATGGAGCCAGAAGAAAGACAAATTCCTTTCACCTGGGATCTAGAGAGACTTCTGAAAATGCGGCTTTGGAGATGGCCAAAGACATGGGTGGAATTTTGGTAGAACAGGATGTAAGGAATTTAGAAACTGATTGTAAAATTCATATAAAAATGCAAAGGATCCCAAATATCCAAAACAACTTTGAACAAGAAAAACAAAGTTGGAAGACTTACACTATCTAATTTTCAGACTTTATTTTATAAAGCTACAGTAATCAGAATGTATGCTGTTGGTGTAAAACAGGAAAATAGAATAATGGAACAGAATAGAAAGTTCAGAACTAAACAAACACTTATATAGACAATTGATTCTCAAAAAGGATGCAGTGGAGAAAAGGATCTTTTCAACAATTAGTGAGGGAATTGTTAGACAGTGATATGCAAAAAAAAAAAAATGAACTTTGATCCACACCTCACAAAATATACAAAAATTAACTCAAAGTGGATCATAGATTTTAATAAGAAATCTAAAACTATAAAACAGCTAGTAGAAAAAGCATAGGCTTAAGCTTTATGGCCTTGGGTTTGGCAAATATTTCTTTGCTATGACACCAAAAGTATCATCTATTTTAAAAAGTAACTGATAGAGTGAACTTTACAGAAATGAAGACTCTTCAAAGCTCTTCTAAACACTGCTAAGCAAATGAAAAGACAAGCTATAGACAGAAGCTATTTGCAGATCATATGTCTGGTAAAGGTCTCTCTTTGTGTCTGATCCAGAATAAAAACATTTCAAAACACAATAATAATGCAAACACCTGAATGAATGAATGAGGCCAGAAAACACACTTCAATAAAGATACCCAGATGGATAATAAGCATATGAAAAGATGCTGATTAAAGATGCCATTAGTCATTATAGAAATGCTTTTAAAAATCACAGTGAGATACTAGTTCACATATATACTAGAATGTATACGATTAGAAAGATCGACCTTACAAAGTGCTGGCAAGGAAGTAGAGCAACCAGAACTGATACATACCACGAGGAATTTACAATAGCACAACCACTTTGGAAAACTGTTTAACAGTTTCCTTAAAAAAGGTAAACACCTATCTACCATTTAACCCAGATATTTCTCATCTGATGCTTTAGAAAATAAAAGTGTATGTCCATAAAAAGACTTGTAACCAAATATTCACTGCAATATTATTTATAATAGCTCAAGTTGGAAATAACCCACGCATCCATCAAGAAGTAAATGGAGAAACAAAGGATGGTCTAACCAAACACTGTTCGCAATAAACTATTCAGGAAAAACTCAGCATTAAGCAATACTCTGCTATGAGAAAAATAAGCTATTAATACAGCAACACATATGACTCTCAAAATAATTACACTGAATGAAAGAAGTTAGACAACATAGAGTAGATACTGCATGAATCCATTCATACAACGATCTTGAGAATGCAAACCAGTATGTTGTGATAGAAAGCAGATCAATGGTTTCCAGGGGAATAGACGGGGAGGGAGGGAGGGACAACAAAATGCAGGAGAAGAGTTTTGTGGGTGATGGGTATGTTCACTGTCTTGAATGTGGTCATGGTTCCTTGGGGATATTCTTATGTCAAAACGCATTAAGTTGTACACTTTAAATCTGTGAAAATTATTTTGCCAAGTATACCTCAAAGCTGTCTTAAGAAAAAAGGCACTTTTGTCGACGCAACTCAGGGCCTTATTGGAGTGAGATGATCAGTCTCTCACCCTGTCTGCCTAACGGGAAGGTAGAAAACCTCTTACAGAAGATAAGATATGGATTTTTCATTTGCAGTGTCTGCCATGTAATAAAGAATTTCTAGACATGCAACATGTCAAGACTATATGATGGATAAAATGAGAATAAGAAATATTAGACAAAGGATGCAAACCCCCAGGTGATGTAAGCATCAGAGTTACCAATAAAGGCTATAAAACACTTTTAATATAATCAAGAAAATAAGGAAATGATGGGAGAACAGATAACAGGGTCAAGACTTTCACCAGAGAAATATATTGGAATGTATTTTTAAGAAAAATCAAACAGATACTCTAGAACTGAAGCTTTCAGCTCTGGAAACAGGTAAACAGAGCTAATTAGGATCCCTTTTAAGTAAAACTTTCAGTAATGCCGTATAAAATACAACAACAAAAGTAACACAGAGATAACTATGGAGAGAGAAGTTCCCAGGTGACAATAAAAAGAGGACACTTAACGCAAAAATGGTAATCTTGTGAGCTGATGCCACAGCACCCTGGAGGGAAGGGGTTTTCATCTGCACATAAATAGGGATACAATGTCCATTAAGAAAAAGGGTCCATACCAGATGTAGAAGTCTTCCTTTATAGAAACCTCTGCATAAGACGTATTGGACGACTTGACTCTTCACTGAAAGGAAGACTCAAAGTTCTCCACCTGTGCACGCAGGAAAGGGGTGAAACAGCCTGTTCTCTAGGGAAAAACAAAATCTCCCTTAAAAAAATCTAATCTCCACGCCCCTGCTTTATATGAATGTGGAATCCATATTGATACTCCACTTAAGATTCCGGAATTCCCAAACTGAAAAATATAATTCAAGGTTGAACATATCACCTGGAGCCTTAGGATAAGCAACACAAAATTGTTCTCTAGGGAAACTTTATAAACCAGGATGTAAGGGACAATCATAGGAAAAAAATTGTACTCACTATAGAGAAACTCCCACAACTCTACACACACACAGACACACAACTATAAACAGAAGAAAATAAATGCCACAGGGAAGAAAGAGCTCACCGTAAAACACAGGATGATTAATATTCCAGAGCCTAAAATTATGAAACAATCTAAGAGAGAGCATAAAATAAGTATGACTGAATCATTAAAAGATAAAATGAATCTTATGTAACATAATGAACAATCAGGACATCATGTAAAAGAAAGCAGATCAATTTTTTTATAGAGCTAAACAGAACTTATGGAAACAAAATACAGATATCATTTGGTATATAAAATTCAATGTATGGGTTAAGTAACATTTTAATCTTCAATATCTAGGGTGTTCATTAAAATTCAACAGTAATCTCTAAAGTAATTGTTTAAAAAGAGAATAAAAATAAAGAAGTCAAAATGAAGAATGCAAAATACGCCGGTCACTATTCTAAGTTCTCCATCCATTTTATCACTTAATGCTTACAGTCTTTGAGGTGGATAGTACCACTTTTTGTATATGAAGAAAGTGAGTCTCAAAGGGATTACATATCCTGGTTACATGGTTAGCAAGGGAGGGAACCAAGCTCAGATAGGCTGCCTCTACACGCCATGCTCTTAACCATGACTGCAAGGGATATAACCGGCAGAAGAAAAGCAGCGCAAAGCAAATAGAAATCACAAAACAAGATGCCAGAAATACATCATCACTAATCACAATGTATTTAGATGAAATAATGAGTTAAAAGATTTACAGATTTCATTTGTTTACCTGAGACAAAGCAGAATTAAAACTTACAACTGGTTGAAAGCTTAGAAGAATACCAGAAAGAAGTCAAAAGTTAGAGCCAGAAAAAGAGACACCTGAGAAATACTAATCAATGGAAAGGGAATCACTCAAGACTCCCACAGGTTCATAGGTACCTGAAACCCACCTTGGCCTGACACTTACCAGCTCTGTGCCTGAGCAAAACACTCAATCCCCCGGAATCTTCGTTCACTCACCTGTGAATGTAAGGAACGATCCCTCCTTCCATCCGGCCAATTTGTATTGACTGCTGTGCCACGGGTACTGGTCAAGACACCTGAGGTCCGTCAGTGAACAAATAAGGATACTTGTCCCTGTAGGACTGAGGAAGAGCAGAACATAAACTACAGTCGTGACAGTCATGTGAAATATATGGTATTCTAGAAGGTGATAGAAATAATATGATCAGGGAGAGGGGGTTTCTGGGGCAGAGACAAGGGGAAGGCAGTTTCCAGTTTAAAATGAGATGGCCAGAGCAGGCCTCACTGAGGACCTTGAGAAGGGGGTGCTAGTTGCTGAGCTTCCTCTAACACAGCACCGCACACTGGGTGACGGGAACTACAGAGGCTCACTGTCTCACAGCCCTGGGGGTGGGGAGTCTGCAGGCAGGGTGTCAGCAGGGCTGGTTCCTCCTGAGGGCTGGGAGGGAGAGGCTGGTCCAGGCCTCTCTCCTTGGCTTGGAGACGACAGTCTTCTCTCCACATTTCATCACGTCATCTCCCATGTACACGTATCTCTGTGTCCACATTGCCCCTTTTTATCAGGACACAAGTCATACTGGATTAAGGCCCACCCTAATGACCTCTTCTTAACCAATGACCTCTGCAACAACCCTATTACCAAATGGGGTCATGTTCTGTAGTCCTGGCGGTTAGGACTTCAGCATATGAGTTTGACAGAGACCGGCCAGGGCAACAGGCCTGTGGGTGCAAGTCTGATGTCCCCAAGGGCCAGCAGGGAGGCCAGTGTTGCTGGAGCAGAGTGAGCCAGGGAGAAAACCGGAGATGAGCTCAGCTTGGGGAGGGGGAGGAAACCTGTAAGGTCACCATAAGGACTCTCGCTTCTTCACTGTGTGAAATGAGAAGCCATTGCAGGATTTTGAGCAGAGAAGATCACACCCAGTGTCTCACTCATGCCTGACTTAGGCGATGAGGATGAAAATATTTAGGCTTTTGAGCTGATAATACATAGACTACATGTTGGACTTTGAGTTGATGGTGTAGTAAATGAGACTCTGGAGGGTGTTGGGATGAGGTGGATGCATTTTGCATGTGGGATGGACAAGAACCAGTGGAGCCAAAGGGAAGAACTTTGCAGAATAATGGCCCCCAATATGTCCACGGTCTGATCCCTAGAACCTGGGAATATGTCACTGTGCATGGCAAAAGGGACTCTGCAGGTGTGACTGTCAAGGACCTTGGGATGGCAGATCACTGTGGGAAAGCAAACGTCATCACGGAGGTCCTTAGAGGAGAGAGGCAGATTGGTCAGAGACAGAGATGTGAAGTGGCAGCAGAAGTCACAGTGACACAGGGCCCTGGGCCAAGGAGTATGAGCACCTATGCAAGCTGGGAAAGGTAGGAAGATGAATCCCTCCCAAGAGCCTCGGTGTGGAACATAGCCTTGGCCACACGTTGGTTTTAGTCCACTGACATTGACTTTGCACTTCTGCACCCTAGAACAGTGAGAAGATGAATGTGTATTGCTTTAAACCACTGAGTCTGTGGTCCTTTGTTACAACAGCAATAGGAAAGGAACTTAGGAACCAACATGAACATGAACCACTGGCTGTCTGCTGTGCTGGCAGGAAGTCCTTAGTCTCTGATCCTGGGGGAGTCTCCTGTCTTCTGGCAGCATCCACAAACTACCTCATGCTAACTTGACAGCTTGCAGGTGGTCAAATCATAACCCTGCACAGCTCTTGATATTTAGTTAATAAAAAAGATGGTGTCATCATGGGTATTTTTCCATTTTTAAATACACTTCAGTCTTCTAATTGAGAGACCATGTAAATAGTTTTTAATCTTAATAATAAATAACTGTGGTTTTATTTGGTTACTTAAATTATGAATAATAATATTCACATTAGTAAAAGTTATTAAAATCAACATTCTTCAATGAAAATATCAAGTTTCTTTTTGCATGAACATGTATTAACTACAAGAAATGTTCCATGCTTTGTTCTACGAATTAGTGTTAGGGTCTTAAAGAATAATATTTTCCTCAAAAGATATTATAGCAAGGGGATTCCTTTTGGTGGAACAGTTCCTACATAAAATCTGGTGCATGGCTCAGGCCACAGGGAAACTAGAAATGATAGAAATCAGGAGGCATTATAAACACAGAACAATTTTTAAAGGAATTAAAAAACTGGATGTGTGAAAACAAAGAATCAGAGAATATTCTGGTGAAATAAAAGTATTTTTCAGCTTAAGCAAGACACTGGGTGAATAAATCTAAAATGAAAAAACCACCCAGAGATTAGCAGCGAGTCATGCATGCAGTGTGACTGATCAAAACCAAGTTGTTTCGAAACCAGTGTTCAGGCTTGCTGCCTTCATGAATCAAGTCCGTGTGGCACCAGGCCACCTTGAATACATGTTGATGAGGTATTTATAAGCCCTTCAACATCCCAGCTCCAAGCCCACACACACGAGCCAGACGACCATCACCTACACATCTGCAAAACACACAACATGGTGAATAGCACTTTTCTTGCTCAGTAGCCGGTGGCAGGGTAGTGTGAGCAGACAGATATACAGGGACACAGGGACACAGAGGCACCTCCCCTCACTCAGCTGAAAAACTTCCGTGCATTCCTGGGGACAGGATTGTCATAAAGTGCACCATGCATTGATCCTCCTCCTAGGAAAGAAACGACAGTGTTGTCCTCAGGTTTGAGCAAGGGTGGCCAGGGGATCTCAGAAGAGCTGTTTCAGCACAACCAATGGAAATGTCGGCCACCGTGACCACGAGAGAAAAGTCTCCTTCCATCCCGGTAGGCACTTGGGCTCCTGATAGAACTGGGCTCAGTAAAGGGTTGAGTAGAAGGCACAGACCTGAGGGGTGCCCCAGCAAGAGACAGGAGGTAGGGCCTGGTTTATGCTGCCATCAGGAATTTTCAAAACAGCAGAGCTGAGATAGATCATCTACCCCAGACTCCTAGCCTTAAGGTTAAAAGGGTGGCAGCCCTGACAGGCAAAGCAACATGCTAAAGGCAGAGCGTGGTAGTGACAGCGCCAGATGAAACGCACCGTGCCAACCCCATTCAAGGCCACTGACACTGAGGATGGGGCCAGGTTTCCCAGTAGGAGAATGAAACAGTGTAAATACTTTGTTCCCCCCAAAACCCCAAATTTTTTTTTAAAGGCACAAAAACTCACCTTAACTAGCTCTCTTCTGAGGGGGCTCTCTTCTGTCTCTGTCTTTCTGTCTGTCTCCATTTCCCTCTCTCAGACACAAACACATACAATTTTGTGAAAGGGCAATTCCTGCCATACAAAGACAGACTTCACATCTTCAGAAAGACACTTGACAAAGCAAGTTTCTCAATTCAAGTCTTTGTGTGAGGTCTGAGCAAATGGCTTATTTTCTAGAACAAACGGTGGTTCCAAAATCAGGAGATCATCTTCCCCAACGGAAGAGTTCTGGTCTGTATTGATGAAGTTGGGGATGTCACATTTCATGAGCCTGTTCAGCTCCTCCTCTGGCCACCTGCTGCATCTGAAGGCTTCCTGGAGCCGAATATCACTGTCAAGGGCAATGGTTGAGATACCAGCTTTGGCCTTGTCCAAGTGGTCCACTTCATTGATGTAGCAGGGAAAGAGGGACCTAGATTCGTCATTGCCCTGCCAGAGAACACCTTGGGCACCAGCGGTCTTCCAAAGTCTGACACAAAGCTGTTAAGTCTGAATCTCTTCTCGGGAGACTCTGCATTGCTATAAAGAATACCAAAATAAAAGATCGCTCACACTCTAGCTCAGTGACCTGAAGAATCATAGTTTTTGCCATCTACTGAGAATAAATCCCTGCACAGAGCACGCTTACAAGCACTGGAAGTGAGAGACATCACTTCTGAACACATACAATTAAACCCAAGGCAAAAGTCTCAAGTGAGGGCCCTAGGACCATCCTGAAAAGACATCGCTCCCTGAGAATCCTCAATATTGGTGCCTCGAACACCAGTGTTTCTCAGTGGGACACTCAGATAATCTTCACCAGAATTAAAGTCCTTTTAAAAATGCAGAATTCTGGGGTACACACCCTCAGAGCCTCCAGAGGTAGGGACCGGTAGTCTGTATTTTCATAGCCACCAAGATCACTAACCATGCTCAGGTTTAGCAGCGCGGTCTACATCGGGTCACCTGAGCATCGACAATGCTGTCTCACGGGGTGGGGGGGCCATGTGTGTCAGGGTGCTTTCCTACCCACGTGTCTCCCCTGATTCTCAGAACTGACAGTGCAGCCCCATTGGGCAAGAAATACCACCATTTCACAATGCAT